>NC_041385.1:141770245-141802213 GCF_002162155.2 Triticum dicoccoides
AAATAAATACATTACAATATTTGGCACCTGCCACAAAAAGTTTGGGAGGAGTTTGAAATGATTTGGATTTTTCACAATTGGAAAAGCATTTAAAAATGCTGATTTGGAACTGCTTTAATTCCCAGGGGAAATTAGCTATCTCAAATGATGTTGAATCATTCATGACATTTAGTCAGTGGATATTTTCAACCCAGCGAACATTTTTGTTTTACTGTTTGGAGGAATATTTTATTTGACTTCATTTTAAAATTGAATTTGAATTGGTTTTGAATCAACGTGAGATTAGCAACAGTAACAATGATGACATGGCGCCATTAACAGAGATTACTGTAGCACGACACTGGGGGTGTTACAGTACCCAAGCACCGTTCCACCCACATATCAAATTAACAAAGTAACGAACGCGAATCATATGAGCGTGATGAAAACTAGCTTGACGATAATTCCCATGTGTCCTCGGGAGCGTTTTTCTCATTATAAGAAATTTTCCAGGCTTGTCCTTTGCTACAAAAAGGATTGGGCCACCTTGCTGCACCTTATTTACTTTCATTGCTTGTTACCCATTACAAATTATCCTATCACAAAACTATCTGTTACCTACAATTTCAGTGCTTGCAGAGAATACCTTACTTAAAACTGCCTGTCATTTCCTTCTGCTCCTCGTTGGGTTCGACACTCTTACTTATCGAAAGGACTACGAGAGATCCCCTATACTTGTGGGTCATCAAGACTCTTTTTTGGCACCGTTGCCGGGGAGTGAAGCGCCTTTGGTGAGTGGAACTTGGTAAGGAAACATTTATATAGTGTGCTGAAATTTCCGTCACTTGTTACTATGGAAACTAATCCTTTGAGGGGCTTGTCTGGGGAATCTTCACCCGGACCAGTAGAGAAAAGAGTTGCTCCTCAACCTACTGAACCTACTGAAAATGTTCACTTTGAAATTCCTTCGGGTATGATAGAGAAACTGCTAGCTAATCCCTTTGCAGGAGATGGAACATTGCATCCCGATTTACACCTTATCTATGTGGATGAAGTTTGTGGATTATTTAAGCTTGCAGGTATACCCGATGAAGTTGTTAAGAGGAAGGTATTCCCTTTATCTTTGAAGGGATATGCATTGACATGGTATAGGCTATGTGATGATACGGGATCTTGGGACTATAAATGATTGAAATTGGAATTTCACCAGAAGTTCTATCATATGCATCTTATTCATCGTGATCGTAATTATATATATAATTTTTGGCCTTGCGAAGGAGAAAGCATCGCTCAAGCTTGGGGGAGGCTTAAGTCAATGTTATATTCATGCCCCAATCATGAGCTTTCAAGAGAAATGATTATTCAAAAAATTTATGCTCGGCTTTCTCTCAATGATCGCACCATGCTCGATACTTCCTATGCTGGTTCCTATATGCTGAAGACTATTGAATTCAAGTGGGACTTATTGGAAAGAATTAAACGCAACTCTGAAGATTGGGGTTCCGATGATGGTAAGGAGTCAGGTATGACACCTAAGTTTGATTGTGTTAAGTCTTTTATGGATACCGATGCTTTTCATGGATTTAGCACTAAATATGGACTTGACTCTGAGATAGTAGCTTCTTTCCGTGAATCATTTTCTACTCAGTTGATCTCCCTAAGGAGAAGTGGTTTAAATATAATCCTCCCACTGAAGTAAAAGTAGTTGCACCTATTACAGTTGAAGAAAAGATTATTACTTATAATGATCCTATTTTTCCCACCACTTATGTTGAGAAACCACCTTTCCCTGTTAGGATAAAAGATCATGCTAAAGCTACCACCTTTCCCACCACTTATGTTGAGTAATACTAGAACTTATACGTGGTTAAAGTTGAACCTACTATTACTATGGTTAAAGATCTCTTGGCTGATAATATAGATGGGCATGTTATTTACTTCTGCGAGGAAGCTGCTAATATTGCTAGACCAGATGCTAAGATACATAGACCTATTGTAGGCATTCCTGTTATTTCTGTTAAAATAGGAGATCATTGTTATCATGGCTTATGTGATATGGGTGCTAGTGCTAGTGCAATACCTATTTCCTTATATAAAGAAATTACGTATGATATTGCACCTACTGAGTTAGAAGATATTGATGTTACAATTAAGCTTGCCAATAGAGATACTATTTCACCATTTGGGATTGTTAGAGATGTTGAAGTCTTGTGTGGGAAAGTTAAATATCCTGCTGATTTTCTTGTTCTTGGTTCCCCACAAGATAGCTTTTGTCCCATTATAGTCGGTAGACCCTTCTTGAATACTGTTAATGCTAAGATATATTGTGAAAAGGATGTTGTTACAATTGGCTTGGGGATATGAAACATGAGTTTAATTTTGCCAAATTTTGTAGACAACCCCATGATAAAGAATTGCCTAGTAAGGATGAAACTATTGGTCTTGCTTCTATTGCCGTGCCTCCTACAGATCCTTTACATAAATATTTGCTAGACCATGAAAATGATATGTTTATGAATGAAAGAAGGGAAATAAATGAAGTATTCTTTAAACAGGCTCCTATTTTGAAACACAACTTGCCTGTTGAAATCCTAGGGGATCCTCCTCCACCCAAGGATGATCCCTTGTTTGAGCTTAAACCATTACCTGATACTCTCTAATATGCTTATCTTGATGAAAAGAAGATATATCCTGTTATTATTAGTGCTAACCTTTCAGAACAGGAAGAGGAAAGATTATTGAAAACTCTGAAGAAGCACCGTTCTGCTATTGGATATACTCTTGATGATCTTAAGGGCATTAGTCCCACCCTATGCCAACACAAAATAAAATTGGACGAAGATGCTAAACCAGTTAGAGATCATCAACGACGGTTAAATCCTAAGATGAAAGAAGTGGTAAGAAAGAAAATACTAAAGGTCCTCGAGGTAGGTATAATTTATCCCGTTGCTGATAGTCAGTGGGTAAGTCCTATCCATTGTGTCCCTAAGAAGGGAGGTATTACTGTAGTCCCTAATGATAAAGATGAATTGATCCCGCGAAGAATTATTATAGGTCATAGGATGGTAATTGATTTCTGCAAATTAAATAAAGCTACTAAGAATGATGATTAACCTTTACCTTTTATTGATCAAATGCTAGAAAGATTATCCAAACATACACATTTCTGCTTTATAGAGGGTTATTCTGGTTTCTCTCAAATACCCGTGTCAGCGGGCGATCAAGCAAAGATACTTTTACTTGCCCTTTTGGTAATTTTGCTTATAGACATACGCCTTTTGGTTTATGTAATGCACCTGCTACCTTTCAAAGATGCATGATGGCTATATTCTCTGACTTTTTTGAAAAGATTTGTGAGGTATTCATGGATGATTTCTCCATTTATGGATCCTCTTTTGATGATTGCTTGAGCAACCTTGATCGAGTTTTGCAGAGATGTAAAGACACTAGTCTCCTCTTGAATTGGGAAAAGTGTCACTTTATGGTTGATGAAGGCATTGTCTTGGGGCATAAAATTTCTGAAAGAGGTATTGAAGTTGATAAAGCTAAAGTTGATGCCATTGAAAATATGTCGTGCCCCAAGGACATTAAAGGTATAAGAAGTTTCCTTGGTTATGCTGGTTTTAATAGTAGGTTCATTAAGGACTTTTCTAAAATCTCTAGGCCTCTCACTAATTTATTGCAAAAAGATATCCCTTTTGTCTTCGATGATGATTGTGTAGAAGCATTTGAAATACTTAGGAAAGCTTTGATCTCTGCACCTATTGTTCAGCCACCTGATTGGAATTTACCCTTTGAAATTATGTGTGATGCTAGCAATTATGTTGTAGGTGTTGTTATAGGACAAAGAGTTGATAAGAAACTAAATGTTATTCAATAGTCTAGTAAAACTCTAGACACTGCTCAAAGAAATTATGCTACTACTGAAAAAGAATTCTTAGTAGTTGTATTAGCATGTGATAAGTTCAGACCTTATATTGTTGATTCTAAAGTAACTATAAACACTGATCATGCTATTATGAAATATCTTATGGGAAAGAAAGATGCTAAACCTAGACTTATTAGATGGGTGCTCTTGCTCCAAGAATTTGATTTGCATATTATTGATAGAAAGGGGGCTGAGAACCCCGTTGCAGACAACTTATCTAGGTTAGAGAATGTTCTTGATGACCCACTACCTATTAATGATAGCTTTCCTGATGAACAATTAGCGGTCATAAATGCTTCTCGTACTGCTCCATGGTATGTTGATTATGCTAATTACATTGTTGCTAAATTTATACCACCTAGTTTCACATACCAGCAGAAGAAAAAGTTCTTTTATGATTTAAGACATTACTTTTGGGTTGACCAACACCTTTATAAAGAAGGAGTAGATGGTGTTATTAGACGTTGTGTACCTGAGCATGAACAGGAACAGATCCTACGCAAGTGTCACTCCGAAGCATATGGAGGACACCACACTGGAGATAGAACTGCACATAAGGTATTGCAATCCGGTTTTTATTGGCCTACTCTCTTCAAAGATGCCCGTAAGTTTGTCTTGTCTTGTGATGAATGTCAAAGAATTGGTAATATCAGTAGACGTCAAGAAATGCCTATGAACTCTTCTATTGCTATTGAACCATTTGATATTTGGGGCTTCGATTATATGGGACCTTTTCCTGCCTCTAATGGGTATACACATATTTTAGTTGCTGTTTATTACGTTACTAAGTGGGTAGAAGCTATTCTAACTAGTAGTGCTGATCATAACACCTCTATTAAGATGCTTAAAGAAGTTATTTTTCTGAGGTTTGGAGTCCCTAGATATCTCATGGATGATGGTGGTTCACATTTTATTCATGGTGCCTTTCCTAAAATGGTTGCTAAGTATGATGTTAATCATAGAATTGCATCCCGGTATCACCCACAGTCTAGTGTCAAGTAGAGTTGAGTAATAGAGAGCTCAAATTAACTTTGCAAAAGACTGTGAATAGATCTAGAAAGAATTGGTCCAAGAAACTTGATGATGCATTATGGGCCTATAGAAATGCATATAAGAATCCTATGAGTATGTCTCTGTATAAGATGGTTTATGGAAAAGCTTGTCACTTACCTCTCGAACTTGAACATAAGGCATATTGGGCCATTAAAGAGCTCAGTTATGATTTCAAACTTGCTGGTGAGGAGAGGTTATTTGACATTAGCTCACTTGATGAATGGAGAACCCAAGCCTATGAGAATTCCAAGCTATTTAAATAAAAAGTTAAAAGATGGCATGATAAAAGTATACAAAAGCGCGAGTTTAACATAGGTGATTATGTTAAACTATTCAACTCTTGTTTAGGATTTTTTGCGGGAAAACTTCTCTCTAAATAGGAAGGCCCTTACGTTATCGAGGAGGTCTATCATTCCGGTGCCATAAAAATCAACAACTTCGAAGGCACAAATCCGAAGGTGGTGAATGGTCAAAGAATCAAACATTATATCTCAGGTAATCCTATAAATGTTGAAACTAATATTATTTAAACCATAACCCCGGAGGAATACATAAGGGACACTTTCCAGAATGTTTCAGACTCCGAAAAGGAAAAGGTATGTGGTACGGTAAGTAAACCGACTCCAAAACAGTTCTAATGGCAATTTTTCTCCGTTTTGAAATATTTAAGAAAATAGAAAAATAAGAAGTAGTCCGGGAAGGACACGAGGCGTCCACGAGGGTGGAGGGTGCACCCTACCCTACTCGGCGCGCCCCCTGCCTCGTGGGCACCTTGTGTGCTCTCCGGACTCCGTTTTCGTGCACGATACTTCTTTTGGTCGGTAAAAATTCATTATATAATCTCCCAAAGATTTTGACCACCGTATCACACAAAAGTCTTCTGTTTTTGTTTCGAGCTGTTTCTGTTACAGATTTAGAGCAAGATGTCTTCTCAAGAGTCAGTCGGGGAGAGTCGGGTGTCTCACCCGACACTAGGTCCAGGAGCGAACGATGATGCTTATCACTTTGGACCATCAACGGAAGATGAGATGGAGGCCGACTTGAAAAGGATAGATGCCATGGAGGAGGATCAAAAAGTTACCTCTCGCTTCCAAGTAGGATTCATGATGGGGGAACTACAGAGCTCCGCTATTACAAATTTGGTCATCCCTTCCTATGTTAAATTTCTTTCTTATGAAAATATGAAAAAGAGTGTCACTTGTTCTCCAGAAGCTATGCAGCATCCTTGGGTAAAAGGAGCTTTAGCCGTCATGGGCAAGCTCCGCAAGGAAAATATGGACCTCAAGCAACAAGTCAATAAGCTCGAGGAGGAGAATCGTATCCTGAGGGGCATCATCGCCAAGAAGATTGCAACACCAACTCTGAAGAAGGAGACATAAACACATGGGTATGGGCACTCCCCTTGTAACTGCCGAGCTTGGGGGAGTTGCCCCGGTATCGTATCACCATCACACTCCTATCTTTACCATTTTATTTAGTTCGATCCTTTTAGTAATATCTTGATCTAGTAGAATAAAGTTTGGTATGAATTAGTTTTGAGTTTTGCTTTGTGACCCCTCTATGTAATTGAGTCCGTGAGCTATATATAATAAAGATTTGTGTTGAGTCAAGGGCCTTGCTATCTTGCTATGATCTTAAGTGCATACAAGAATAAAAAGAATAAAAGAGTTCATATTGATCTTATGGATACTAATGACTTAACATATAAAGAGTATGAGGCATAAAAGTTGTTGAGAGTTGTCAAACATAGTTTTGGTCATCGTTGCAATTAATAGGAAGTAATAAAGAAAGAGAGGTTTTCACATATAAATATACTATCTTGGACATATTTTATGATTGTGAGCACCCATTAAAGTATGACATGTGTTGGGGATATAACTATTTGTGTAAGCCACCCAGGAGGAGCCGGGTTACACAAAGAAGACGTACCAGAGAAAAGCCCAAGACAAAGCATGAAGATGGCGGTTCATAGAGGGCTTAAGGCCCACATGCGACTTAAGGCCCGTTGTAGTAAACCGCCATAATGGCATGACTTGTATCATAAGGTAGTTTTAACTAGTCACCGAGCCGGACACTGTTATAAGCCGGCCTGGACTCTGTAGGCCATAGTGCGTCAACCCGTGTATATAAGGGGACGACCTGCTGGCGGCTTAGGGCAAGAAACAACTCATCGAGAACCGGGCATAGAGTATCTCGCTCCCTGGTCATCGAAACATCAATACCAACCCAACTAGACGTAGGCCTTACCTTCACCATAAGGGGCCGAACTAGCATAAACCCTTTCGTGTCCTTTGTCCCGATTAACCCCTTCAAGCTTCCTAGTTGCGATGGCTCAACAACTAAGTCCTTTCACGAGGACATCTGACATGACAATTCCACGACAGTTGGCGCCCACCGTGGGGCCAGCGCACGATGGATTTGAGTTCTTGAAGGGCAACTTTGAAGGGCTCAAGGGATACGTAGTGGGCCGGATGACCAAGAGTCGTCGCGACAAGATCTACATCGACGACGAAGGTTGGGGCCCCGACGTCGGCTCAATTGAGTACGGGTACCGGGTCCCCTTCGGAGGGATCCACGTCTTCATCGGCCGGATTGGTGAGCCGGGGCCTGAGCCGGACAACTGCACCGACCTCGTCGGGACGGCTCAGCGTGCGGAACCTGCCCGAGCTCAACCCGGCATGAAGCGTGTCTTTGTGGGCTGCGTCCACGGAGAAGAGCTTTCTGAAGGACCTGAAGATGGTGGTGAGACGGCCGTCCACTCTGACGGTGATTCGTCCGCCGGTTCAATAGATTCTCTGTATCAAGTTCAAGATGGTGTGCTCGGGGGCTGTTCCAATGGCTTCAGTATTCCGGACCCCTATGAGTCGCCGAATTGGGCAGGAGTCTTCATGGCTGGGACTCAACCCGGTCAAAATTCTACGACCGCTACTGCAATTACGTCCGGGATAGGAGCGGCCGGGGCAGGAGATCATGTGCACCCGCCGGCTCAAGTGCTGATAGACCTCATGGACAAGCTTACGGCCCTGTTAACCGCCACAGTTATCCCTGCAAACAAAGGTGAGCATGACGCGGAGGTGGCACGGGTACATGAGGAGATAGCTCAGGCCAAGGAGGCCTTGGCAGCTGAGGATACTAGACTAGCTACGGAGCGGGCGGCTCTCAACGCCCGGGCACAACGGTTGCAGTCAGAGGCTTACCAGCTCACGATGAGCTTAAACGCGTCCAATGAGGTAATGAGGAGGAGACACCAGAAGACCCAATCCCGGTTACCTCCGAATTACGACCCTCGGGTTCTTTTCGCTACACCCGGAGCCGGCCCAAGTAACCCGCCAGACGCCAATCAGTTCATGACATTCGGAGTAGGAGGACCGGCTCAGCGTCGAGAGATGCCACCTCCTCATGTGAGCATGGCACCACCGCGTTATGTGCCGATACCGGAGGGTCACTTTTCCAACCCTATGGAGAATTTAATCGCAGCATCAGCGCGGCTAGCGGCTCTTCCAGTGGACGGTGATGATCCAACAGCGGTGGAGACCCGGAAGATCAGGGAACTTGTTCAGACGGTCCTGGCTCAGCAAGAGATCTATTCTTATAGTCGGGATAGGATTCATTCAACTCCTCCGCCTTGGTTAGCACCGCCTCGTCAGAACCGGAGCCCGAGTTACAGCAGGCACATGGAATCTAAAGCTTTGTCAAGCAACGCTCAACACCGTGACCAACATGGTGGCTATAACCCGGTGCAAGACCGAGTACGTCAGGAGAACGAGCGGGCGGCTCAGCTGGCGGCTCAACAGGCGGCACATCAGGATATTTCAGAGTATCCAACGACTTCTACTGAGATGGGAGTAGCCACCAGAACCGGTGGTGTTCCTTGTTTGATATCGGCTTTGCGCAACGTGCGCCTACCCAAGGACTTCAAGGGACCTCGAAAGGTGCCAAATTACACGGCCGACTTACAGCCTGGAGCCTGGATTGAGAGTTATGAGATGGCCATGGAGATGTTGGAAGTCAGTGACGCGGCAATGGTTAAATATTTCACCATGTTGTTAGATGGAATGGCCCGGTCTTGGTTAAAAAGTTTACCGCCCAATTCCATTGGTTCGTGGGAGGAGTTAAAAGCCCGTTTTATCCAGAACTTCAAGGACACCTGTAAGCAATCTATGTCAATCGTGGACTTGATGAATTGTAAGCAGGGGGAGGGCGAATCCACCACCAATTGGGTACGCCGGGTCAAGGAGATCATTCATTCATCTGATAAGATGGATGCCGGCTCTGCAGTCCTCATGTTAGAGACAAATTGCAGCTTTGAGCCGCTGAGGCAGAAACTGGGGCGCCTTAAGCGTGACTGCAGAGATATGGGTACGCTGATGGCGGCTTTAGTCAAATATGCCGATTCTGATAGTACCAAGGATCCTGCGTCTGACGATGAGAAGACAGGGAAGGGAAAAAGGAACGGCAATGGAAAGGGTCAACAGCACAACCCGGTGAATCAAAGCAGCAATAAGCGTAAGTCGAACGGTAATCCAGAGCTTGTAGCCAATGCTAATACACAGGGTAATAATCAGAGTTGTAAGGGTAAGTGGCCCCGATCCGGCGGGTAAGGCCCATCTCTTGAGCAGCTACTCAATGAGCCTTGCCCGAAACACGGCACCCAGGAGCACCCCGCTACGCACCTATGGAAAGATTGCGTGATCATGAAGGCGTTTAAAAATTCCAATACCTTTGATGGTAGTCATGGATCTGGCGGTGGTTTAGGGGCTGGCGGCTTTCAAGGCCCGAGCGGCAGTTCAAATTCTGGTTTTCAGGGACAGCCGGGTGGAAATAATCAACAACAATCTGGTCAGGGGGGACAGCAGCAGCAATCGGGTTATCAGAGCCAGCCAAAATAGTTGAGTGGTGGGCAGTACCATGTGTTTACCACTAGCTTATGCAAACATGACCAGAAGGTTCATAAGAGGGCTGTAAATTCGGTCGAGCTGCCAGTTCCTCGTTATTTGAGATGGTTAGAGCAACCCATCATATGGAGCAGAGAGGATCACCCTCCACGAATCGATAATCCGGGTCAGTTAGCCTTGGTGGTAGCACCTCAGGTCGGTGGATATAAATTCACTAAGGTACTCATGGATGGAGGTAGCAGCATCAATATCCTCTATTATGATACTTTCCAGCGCATGGGGTTGACTGAGAAGAATCTGAGAACATCCAACACTGTTTTCCACGAGGTGGTTCCAGGCAAGTCGGCTTACCCAGTTGGCAAGATTGAATTAGAGGTGGCCTTTGGAGATGAGTATGACTCCAAGGCTGAGAAGTTGACGTTTGAAGTGGTCAAAATCAGGAGTCCATATCACGCTCTGTTTGGGCAACCGGCTTATGCTAAGTTCATGGCACGGCCGTGTTACGTTTACTTACAACTCAAGATTCCGGGTTACAAGGGCACCATCACTGTGCATGGGAGTCGAAAGGTGGCCTTGGAATCTGAAGAAGGCGATGCGGCTTACGCTGAGACTGCCTGTGCCGTGGAGGAACTCAAATTCTATCAAGACAATGTTGACCCGGTGGATATGACCTCCCTCAAGAAACCAACTACCGATCATGACCCGGCGTTGAAGTTTAAATCGGCCGCTGAGACAAAGCTTGTTGACTTTACCCCGGGAGACGCCTCTAAGCAGTTCAGTATCAGTGCCAATTTCGATCCTAAATAGGAAAGCGCGCTCATCGAGTTCATTCCTGAGATCCGGGACATCTTTGCATGGAAACCTTCTGACATGCCGGGTGTACCGACGGAACTCGCTGAGCACACTCTCAATATTGATCCGAAGTATAAGCCGATCAGGAAGTTTCTCCGACGGTTCAATGAAGAGAGACGGAAAGCTATTGGAGAGGAGGTTGCCCGGCTCTTAGCGGCCGGGTTTATTGTTGAAGTTTTTCATCCGGAGTGGTTGGCTAACCCGGTGTTGGTGCTCAAGAAGAACGGAACTTGGCGGATGTGTGTGGATTACACGGACTTAAACAAGGCTTGTCCGGCTGATCCCTTTGCTCTCCCCTGTATTGATCAAACCATTGATGCTACGGCGGGTCGTGAACGTTTGAGCTTCTTGGATGCTTACTACAGTTATCATCAGATCAAGATGGCAGTTAAGGACCAGGAGAAGACAGCTTGCATCACTCCGTTTGGGGCCTTCTGTTATGTATCTATGCCATTTGGACTCAAGAGTGCCCAGGCGACTTATCAGCGATGTGTGCAGAACTGTTTGCACGATCAGATTGGGCGTAATGTTCATGCTTATGTGGATGACATCATGGTGAAATCCAGAGAAAAGGAAACCTTAATATCCGACTTGATAGAGACCTTTGACAATCTCCGGGTTTACAAGATGATGCTTAACCCGGCCAAGTGTGTGTTTGGTGTACCTGCAGGCAAGCTCTTGGGTTTTCTGGTGTCAAACAGAGGCGTTGAAGCTAATCCGGAGAAGATCATGGCGATTACCTCTCTGGCTAAGCCGGCGTGTATCAATGATGTTCAGCGCCTGGCGGGACGTGTTGCTGCTTTAAGCCGGTTCATAAGCCGGTTAGGGGAGAAGGCCTTACCGCTATATCAGATGATGAAGAAAACAAACACTTTTGTCTGGAGCGATGCTTCTAACACTGCCTTTGAAGATTTAAAGAGACAGTTGTCTGAACCACCGGTTCTTGCGGCTCCCATTGATAGAGAGCCGCTATTGTTATATGTGGCTGCTAACTCGCGGGTCGTCAGTGTTGCCATCGTGGTGGAGCGTAAGGAAGCAGGCAAGGAGCATCCGGTTCAACGTCCGGTTTACTACATCAGCGAGGTGCTCATTGAGTCTAAACAAAGGTATCCACATTGGCAGAAGCTTGTTTATGGTGTGTTCATGGCAAACCGGAAGTTGAAGCAATACTTCCAAAGTCATCCTATAACGGTGGTAAGTTCAGCTCCTTTGGGAGACATCATTCAGAACAGTGAGGCCACAGGACGAATCGCCAAGTGGGCTATTGAGCTTGGGCCTTATGATTTGAAGTATATGCCCCATACTGCCATCAAATCTCAGGCCTTGGTGGACTTTATCAATGATTGGATAGAGTTGCAGGCACCTGAGGAGAAGCCGGACCATACATATTGGACTATTCACTTTGATGGGTCCAGGCAGTTAGAAGGATCAGGGGCTGGAGTTGTTTTAACTTCCCCTCGAGGTGACAAATTTCGTTATGTGCTCCGCTCATGTTTCCCTATACTAACAATGCAGCTGAATACGAGGCCTTTGCTCCATGGTCTCCGGATGGCTAAGGAGATGAATTTAAGCCGGGTAAGGTGCTTGGGCGACTCAGACCTCGTGGCTCAACAGGTCTCAGGCACGTGGGATTCTAAGGATCCCCTTATGGCGGCTTATAGTCGTGAAGTAGATGCTGTAGCTGGGTACTTCAAAGGGTATCAGGTGGAGCACATTGATAGAAGGAAGAATGAGGCGGCTGATGCGTTAAGCCGGTTGGGCTCTCAGTGTAAGCTGGTGCCGCCTAACACCTTTCTTGACGTTCTGCATAATCCTTCTGTCAAGGTACCTATAGAGGAAGAGCTTGCAGTGCTAGACCCGGAGGCACAGTTGGTGGCCGCACTTCACGTCATCCCATATTGGACATTGCCTTACTTGGCTTATATGACCCGGGGAGAGCTGCCTGAGGATGAGACCTTGGCAAGACAAATTGTCAGGCGGTCCAAATCCATGACAATTGTTAATGGCGAGTTACATCACCTCAGTGTCACAGGGGCGTTCCAGCGTTGTGTGTCACCTGCAGAGGGTCAAGAGATACTTTGAGAGATCCATGAAGGAGATTGTGGTCACCATGCCAGCTCTAAATCTCTGGTGGCCAAGGCCTTCCTTCATGGTTTTTATTGGCTGACGGCTCATGCTGACGCGGAGGATCTTGTTAGCAGATGTGACGGATGTCAAAAATTCTCACGACGAGCTCATGTGCCGGCTCAAGAATTGAGGATGATTCCAATTACTTGGCCGTTCGCAGTCTGGGGGCTTGACATGGTGGGACCCTTCAAGAGGTCTAAGGACAAAAAACACACCTCCTGGTGGCAGTGGATAAATTTACAAAGTGGATTGAGGCAGAGCCAGTCAATCAGTGTGATGCAGCCACAACAGTTCAGTTCATTAAAAAGGTGATCTTTCGTTTTGGTTTTCCACATAGCATCATAACTGATAATGGCACTAATCTCTCCAAGGGTGCAATGGAAGAGTTCTGTCAACGAGAGCATATCTGGCTTGACGTTTCGGCTGTTGCTCATCCTCAATCCAATGGTCAAGCAGAAAGAGCAAATCAGGAGATCTTAAGGGGTATCAAACCACGACTCTTAGTCCCCTTATAGCGGACTCCGGGTTGTTGGATGGAAGAGTTACCCTCTGTGCTGTGGAGCATCAACACTACGCCTAACAGATCCACGGGTTATACACCTTTGTTCATGGTTTATGGAGCAGAGGCAGTTCTGCCAAGTGATATCCGACACGACTCGCCCCGGGTGGCGGCTTATGTTGAGGCTGATAATGAAAAAGATCGACAGGAGGCACTTGACTTGTTGGATGAGGAGCGAGACTTGGCAATAGCCCGCTCAGCGATTTACCAGCAAGACCTTCGTCGCTATCACAGCCGTCGGGTCAGAAGCAGAACATTTCAGGAAGGCGACTTAGTGCTCCGGCTCATCCAGGATCAGTCCAATATGCACAAGCTATCCCCTCCTTGGGAAGGACCCTTTGTGGTCAGCAAGAATCTGAACAACGGGTCATACTACCTCATTGATATTCGAGAGCACAAAGACTCACGTAAGTTGGAGGAGGAGACCCGTCGGCCGTGGAATATAGCCCATCTTCAGCCTTACTATACTTAAGCCATCGGCTCTTAAGATGTATATATTTTTTGACAATGTATATATTATATAAAGTAATAAAGCAGGACCTCTGTCCTTTTTCACCCTCAAAAGTTTATATGTCTTTTGTCAGATGGTGGAAACAACCAACAGGGAGAGGATCATATCTAAATCCGGCTTTACCTTTGGTCCGGCTTATGATCATATCTGGATCTAGCCATGATCACTTGGGGGCTTCCTGTTCAAACATAGGTCGTATCCGAACCAAAGAGAACATAGCTGTTGATACCCGCTTGATCGGCATACTGCCAAACCCACTTAGGGGCTTCTTGATCATATTTGAATCATAGCTTAACCCCTTTGGGTCTGACGTGGATCGTATATGAATCAGCGTCATTAAACAAATCTTATGGTCACTTGGGGCTTCCTGTTCAAACATAGGTCGTATTCGAACCAAAGAGAACATAGCTGTCGATACCCATTTGATCGGCATCGCCAAGCCACTGGGGGCTATATGATCGTATCCGAATCTTAGCTTAACCTCTTTGGAACGGTTTACTGATCGTATCCGAATTAGAAGCCTGTAAAGTATTTTGATTATCCTGAAACCTTGTGAAAAGCATTATGAGATGTTTTTGTCTTGCCGGTTTAATATTCATCACCCCAGGTTGTTAAGTGCCGGGTGAACATCATATGAGCCGGGAAGATTATCAAAGGCAGGTATGCTATTATGCTTAACTTTCACAAAATATAGTCATAAACCAGCCTGTATATCAGTCTTGTGGTTTGTGTTCCGGGTTATCAATACTTTCTGTGCAGAATAAGGCAAGCAAAATTTAACACACCAAGGAAGTAAAAGCCAGAAATATCTAGCAGTGGCAGCTTACGAAAAGTGTTAAGCGCTAGGAACATGCGCGAAGGCATGATGAGCATTTGGAAGTTTCTTCTAAACTATTACAAGACTCCCCGAGTCTGAATAAGTGAAGCATTGTTTTTTGCAAAACTTTTGGTGATTCATTCCTTCGACTGGCTTGAAGACTCCGAGTTATCCCTCTCCGCTTCTCCGTCGGCTGTTTTGTCCTGGAAAGTTGACGAGGCCCAGTCAATGCCGCTCAAAGCTTCAAACTCAGCTTCATCATCTATTAAACTGGTTGGGTCCACTTCAGGGGCAAAAGTATGCTTACGAGTTGGAGGGATCAGGCTGATTTGATCATATGGAGTGTTTGGAATTCTCCGGTTCTCACTATCATAAGCCGGCGGATACTTGCTCAGGTCAGTATCATTTCCAATAAGGGTTGCCATGGGACATATGGCTTTGACGCAGGCGGTGAAATCATGGTCGTCAAATGCAGTGCCGTCCTCCTTCAGACTTGGGTATCCAAGGGCAAGGTCAGCCGGGTCTAGTTCTGGGAGCCATGCTTTAGCCCGGCTCAATGCGGCCACGGCCCCGGCTCTTGAGGACGCCCGCCTTAAGTATTGGATCTACTGAGGAAGAAAAGCAAGGCTCTTCAACATGTCTTGCAGAAGGCGAGGATGTGGAGTTGATAAGGCTACAATGGCCAAGGCGCGTTGTGACCCGGAGTATAGCTGTTCCACTAAGGTGTAAACTACTTTAAGCTTGATCAGCATGTTTTGCTTCAGGTTGGTACTCCTGGGGCCTGTATGTGCACAAGCATAATAGTCAACCGGAAGTAATTATTACAATACTCATTGTAAGGTTACAAGGTTTGAAGTTTTGCACGATGACTTACCAAAGATGGCTGAGACCATTTGAGATATCTGCCGTTTTAAGTCGGACAGCTCGGTTGTTGCTTCTGCAAGAGATGCTTCTGCTGTCTCGGCCCGAGTCAGCAGGGAAGCCTTCTCATCAGCCCAACTCAAAATTCTTCTTCAACTTCTCATTTTTAGAGACACTGAATTCAAATTTGGAATTGGCCTTCTGAGTTTCAAGTTCTTGAGTCTCCAGACGACTCTTCAGGACAGCAAGCTCCAATTCAAATTGACTTATAGCGGCCTGCATTGATACCAGGTTATGGTAAGGATTATAGAAAGGTAACATTCAAGTCCCAAGCATTTTACAAGTAAAGATACTTGACACTTGGGGGCTAATGTATGTTGAAGAATTTTAAACTTATCATGCCGGGTCACACATATTAAGTCTCAAGCACTTTACAAGTAAAGATACTTGACACTTGGGGGCTAATGTATGTTGCAAATTTCCAACTATCATGTTATCACCGGGTTAAATATATTCTCTTTGAACCGGCTAGTTTAACAAATAAAGCAGATTTCTAAGTCTACAACATATTTATTCATAAGCAATAGACTTGGGGGCTGGTACAGTATGTAAGATTCAGGTAAAAAGTACAAGTTATACCTCAGATTTGTGCTGTATTTGTTTTACCATGTCAATTTCCAGGTCACGGCTATTATGCACTTGATTCAGATAGCCCGAGACTATATCACCAATGCTTAAGTGAGTATAATCAGTAATGTCCTGCTTGGCTTTCCGGCGTTGGGAAAATTCTTCCTTGGCGGTACATTTGGCAAGGACGGTAGCCCGCCCTGGTTCAACAAACTGAGACCTCACAATCTCAACTTCCGGTTCATTTGTTTTGACCGGGCTAGGAGTCTCCGGGTCATTTGTGTTGAGAGTATCTTCGGCAGGCGGATCAGAGGTTGGCACTGGAATATCAGAAGCCGGATCAAGCGGCGGCTGATGGGTAGAGCTGTCTGGAGCAGACACATTAATCACTGGTTCAGCCACGACCGGTTCTTCGGACGGCTTATTCTTGTTTGCCCGTTTACTGGGCTTCACTTACATGCTGTTAACAAAAGCAGAAGGATGAATACGCAAGCATGGGTAAAGTAAAAAGTGCATAAGGTTACATTACCCGAGAGCAGTTTTGAAAGACGGCATGTTTGACTGCATGGATTCACCGGAAGAAGGAGAGGTATCCTGATAATTGGAGTCAGACGAATTGAGAGGATGGCGAATTAAGCCTGCTAAAGGTAAAACAGAACGTAAATCAGAGATAACCTCAGTCCGACGCTTCCTGGTTACGTCAGGTAAGCCGGAGGAGAGTTCCGCATCCTTGTTATTCCGGGTCTGCCTCCGGTTCACAAGTTGTTGTTGCTTCAAAAGAAATTGAGGATCTTGATAAGCAAGAGCATGTGAAAATCTTACTTTCCGGGTCACCATTCAGATCTTTTGCTTTGGCAAAGGCTCTGAGTCAGAGGAGATTATAGTTACCTTGGCTGCTCGACTGTTTCCCGTATCCTCCTAAAGGGATAGAATGTCAGCCAGGTAATGACAAGGGAAGTAATTTTTTTTAAAGATTACCTCTTCATCATCCGAAGAACTATCCTCCAATCTGAGTAAGTCGGAGGCACTGGGTTTCTTCTTCTTTGAGGTTCCCGTCTTGGCGGCTTTCCTTTTGGCTTTCTTGTTCGTACTGGCTTGTTTGGCAGCCTCATGGTCATATTTGGCTTTCCAGAAGTTATCATCGGCCTGTGGAAAAGGATAAGGAATTATGAGTACCAAAAAAGGTATAATATAGCAAAAAGTATTTATTATGATTGATAACTTACTGCAGTGGCCGGGTTATTCTTGCAAAAGGGAAGTAAGCCGAAGGCGTTGCTCATCACAGTGCCCTCCTTTAGTAGCAACTGGGTCGTAGCATCCACCAAGTCGTCTGGTAAGTCGTCAGGACTATGGCGTAACGGGTCATCCTTTTCGCCTGTATAAGTACACATTAAGCCAGAACGGTGGCTTAATGGAAGTACTCGCCAAGTGACCCAGACTCGGACCAGATCGATGCCGTTTAAACCGTTTCCCAAGAGAGCTTTGATCTTCTTGATGGTGGGATTGAGAGGCAGACGTTCAATGGCCGTCATTTTGTCTGGTAACGGATGGTTGGATTCAAGGCGCAGGGCGCGAAAGCCGGGCAGAGGCTTCTCATCAGTCGGAGAAGTGTCTTGACAGTAGAACCACGTTTGGTTCCAAGATTTTGGGTGACTCGAGAGCTCAGCATAAGGAAAAAGACATTCTCTCCATCATTGGATCGAGATGCCGCCAAGCTCAAGACTGGGCCCGTTGGCGCGTTCATTTTGCCGGTTCATATAGAAAAGTTCCCTGAACAATAGCAGACTTGGCTCCTCTCCCAGGTACACCTCGCAGAAGACTTGGAAATTGCAAATATTTGACACGGAATTGGGTCCGATGTCTTGAGGTCTAAGATCAAAGAAATTCAAAACTTCCCTGAAGAATTTTGAGCCGGGAGGGGCAAATCCCCGGCTCATGTGATCCATAAAAACTATCACCTCCGCGTCCTTGGGATGAGGCTTCTCTTCAGACGGGTCGGGGACACGATAATACATGACCTCCCTTTTTGGCAGATGGCCAGATTTCACGAACTTGGCCAGTTTGCTCTTGGTAACTATGGATGGGACCCAATTGCAGGTTACAGGGGCCTTGGCCGCCTTAGGAGCCATGACAATAGTTGGCCTATGACAAAATAAGAAGATCTGGTTCAATTTTAACCAGGGAGAAAAAAATCTAATTATTCAAGGTGGAGGCTTAAGGTGGGGCCTAATGATATAAGGATGATTGTGCAACAATATTTAAGCCGCTACAAGTATCAAGAGCAGTTCAAAATTCTTTAGGTCATGAGGAGCAACTAAGGTTCTGTGTCATTTATTTAAAGCCGGACACCCCGACAGTTGTGTTTAAGGGCATTTACCAAAAGAAGTTTTTTCGGGTGATAAAAACAAGTTTCACAGATGACAACTATTATTCTGGATCAAATTATTGCTCTGAAAAGGAAATTTTCTAGACCTAAAAAACACGGCAGAGAAGTTCATACACTTGAAGAGGGTTTCCAAACAAGGGAAATGAGATCTGTTTCTATGCAAGATAAACACAAACAACTACCGCAGCAGTTCTACGTAGTTTTTATGATCTAAACAGGGCATTGGAGGTGAAAACTAGCAAGGGTTTGCTTCAGGCGGTGATGAACACTGACAAACTCAACAAAGTTCCAATGCAGATCTAAGAAGGGGAAGGAGAGGAACTCATGGATGCGGACGAGCTGCGAAGGTTCACTGTCGATCTCTGGTCAGAGTTAGGTTGATGCAGCGGCCCGAGTCGGTGAAGACGAGGGGTTCGACGGCGGCGGCGGCGGAGCTCGAGAGGAAGCAAGAGGAAGAGGACGACTGAAAGAAGGAAGAGTGAAAGACCTAGGTCACCCTATTTATAAGGGAAGATTGACCGAGATGGCGCGAGAAACGAGGAGACCAAAACATCATTATCCAGCGGCCCCGACGCCTCGATTCTCGGGATGGTCAGTAAAGGCAAAGATCCATTGGAAGATATGATGGAGTAAAAATAAGTTTTATTGAAGATGACGTCATGGTGATTTAACCCGGATCCAGATGTGTCACGGCGGGTTAAAATCATCATGCAAGACAAAAGACTAAGGACAGTTCCATGAGGTATTTCAAGATTGACATGAACAGGTTCAAATCAATCTGGGGCCTAATGTTGGGGACATAACTATTTGTGTAAGCCGCCCAGGAGGGGCCGGGTTACAGAAAGAAGACGTACCCGAGAAAAGCCCAAGACCAAAGCATGAAGATGGCGGTTCATAGAGGGCTTAAGGCCCATAGGCGACTTAAGGCCCGTTGTACTAGACCGCCATAATGGCATGACTTGTATCATAAGGTAGTTTTAACTAGTCATCGAGCCAGACACTGTTATAAGCCGGTCGGGACTCTGTAGGCCACAGGGCGTCAACCCATGTATATAAGGGGACGACCTGCTGACGGCTTAGGGCAAGAAACAACTCGTCGAGAACCGGGCATAGCGTATCTCGCTCCCTGGTCATCGAAACATCAATACCAACCCAACTAGACGTAGGCCTTACCTTCACCGTAAGGGGCCGAACTAGTATAAATCCTCTCGTGTCCTTTGTCCCGATTAACCCCTTCAAGCTTCCTAGTTGCGATGGCTCCACAACTAAGTCCTTTCACGAGGACATCTGACGTGACAATTCCATGACAACATGCTAAAGAGTTGATGTTGGACAAGGAAGACAACGTAATGGGTTATGTTTTCTCACATCTCAGTTAAAGTATATTGTCATGGATCGTCCAACATGTTGAGCTTACCTTTCCCCCTCATGCTAGCCAAATTTCTTGCACCAAGTAGAAATACTACTTGTGCTTCCAAATATCCTTGAACCCAGTTTTGCCATGAGAGTCTACCATACCTACCTATGGATTGAGTAAGATCCTTCAAGTAAGTTGTCATGTTGCAAGCAATAAAAATTGCTCTCTAAATATGTATGATTTATTAGTGCGGAGAAAATAAGCTTTATACGATCGTGTGATATGGAAGTAATAAAAGCAACAGACTGCATAATAAAGGTTCATATCACAAGTGGCAATATAAAGATATGTTCTTTTGCATTAAGATTTTGTGCATCCAACCAAAAAGCACATGACAACCTCTGCTTCCCTCTACGAAGGGCCTATCTTTTACTTTATGTCTTATACCTTATGCAAGAGTCTAGGTGATCTTGACCTTTCCCTTTCTCACTTTATCCTTTAGCAAGCACCTCGTGTTGGAAAGATCCTGATACATATATCCAATTGGATGTAAGTTAGCATGAACTATTATTGTTGACATTACCCTAGAGGTAAAACATTGGGAGGCAACACTATGAGCCCCTATCTTTCTGTGTGTCCGATTAAAACTCCAGAACCATAAGTATTGCGTGAGTGTTAGCAATTGTAGAAGACTAAATGATAGTTGAGTATGTGGACTTGCTGAAATGCTCTATTCTTGACTCTTTCCGATGTTATGATAAATTGCAATTGCTTCAATGACTGAGATTATAGTCTGTTAAGTTCTCAATGAAGTTTCTGTACCATACTTGACATTGTGAATAGATTGTTACTTGTGCATAAGAAATCATATGACAACATCTATATATGTTGCTGTTATAAGAATGATCATGATGCCATCATGTCCGTATTTTATTTTTATCGACACCTCTATCTCTAAACATGTGGACATATTTTTCGATATCGGCTTCCGCTTGAGGACAAGCGAGGTCTAAGCTTGGGGTAGTTGATACGTCCATTTTGCATCATGCTTTTATATTGATATTTATTGCATTATGGGCTGTTATTACATGTTATGTCACAATAGTTATGGATATTCTCTCTTATTTTACAAGGTTTATCATGAAGAGGGAGAATGCCGACAGCTAGGATTCTGGGCTGGAAAAGGAGCAAATATTGGAAACCTATTCTGCACAGCTCCAAAAGTCCTGAAACTCCATGAAAGTCATTTTTGGAATTAATAACAATTATTGAGCGAAAGAAGTACCAGAGGGGGCCCACACCCTGGCCACGAGGGAGGGTGGCGCGCCCACCCCTACTGGGCGCCCCCTGCCTCGTGGGCCCCTAGTGGCCCTCCGGTGCCCATCTTCTGCTATATGAAGTCTTCTACCCTGGAAAAAATCATAAGCAAGCTTACGGGACGAAACTCCACCGCCACGAGGCGGAACCTTGGCGGAACCAATCTAGGGCTCCGGCGGAGCTGTTCTGTCGGGGAAACTTCCCTCCAGGAGGGGGAAATCATCACCATCGTCATCACCTGTCACGCCCAAGATGCGACCCTATCCTAAAGGAACTCGAAGGTCCCACCAAGGATAGAAGCGCATCTTGAAGACGCTTTTGCAAGGTGGATATCATTACATCAACATTACATAATAGTGGGGATACATCCAATACATCCAATGACACATGAATACAACAACATATCATACATGAGAACAACATCCGACTACAGGTGTACCACAAACATAAGCTCAAATGACATCCACCCTGCTAGCCCAGGCTGCCGACCTGGAACCTATCCCCTGATCGAAGAAGAAGCAGAAGAAGAACCCCAAAATAAGCAAACATCGCTCTCGCATCATGATCATCGCATAACATGTACCTGTAACTATTGTTGTAGTAATCTATGAGCCACGAGGACTCAACAATCCCATTACCATGGGTATCAATACTAGCAAAGCTTAAAGGGAAAGGAAGGGGTAAAGTGGTGAGGTTGCAGCAGCGACTAAGCATATATAGTGGCTAACATACGCAAATAAGAGCGAGAAGAGAAGCAAAGGAACGGTCGTGAAGCTAGCAATGATCAAGAGGTGATCCTGAACTCCTACTTACGTCAAACATAACCCAAAACCGTGTTCACTTCCCGAACTACGCCGAAAAGAGACCATCACGGCTACACACGCGGTTGATGCGTTTTAATTCGGATCTGGTGTCAAGTTATCTACAACCGGACATTAACAAATTCCCATCTGCCACATAACCGCAGGCACGGCTTTCGAAAGTTTATACCCTGTAAGGGTGTCCCAACTTAGCCCATGATAAGCTCTCACGATCAACGAAGGATATACCTTCTCCCAGGAAGACCCGATCAGACTCGGAATCCCGGTTTACAAGACATTTCGACAATGGTAAAACAAGACCAGCAAGACCGCCCGATGTGCCGAAAATCTCGATAGGAGCTGCACATATCTCGTTCTCAGGGCAACACCGGATGAACACTACGTACAACTAAAACCAGTCCTCAAGTTTCCCCGAGGTGGCGCTGCAAGTGGCTCTGGTTCGGACCAGCACTTAGAGAAGCATTGGCCCGGGGGGGGGGGGCTAAAATAAAGATGACCCTTGGGTTGGCCGACCCAAGGGAAAGGTATAGGTGGTGGTGAGGCAAATGGTAAAACCAAGGTTGGGCCTTGCTGGAGGAGTTTTATTCAAAGCGAACTGTCAAGGGGGTCCCATAAATCACCCAACCGCGTAAGGAAAGCAAAATCCTGGAACATAACACCGGTATGACGGAAACTAGGGAGGCAAGAGTGGAACAAAACACCAGGCATAAGGCCGAGTCTTCCACCCTTTACCAAGTATATAGATGCATTAATTAAATAAGAGATATTGTGATATCCCAACATAATCCTGTCCACCATGGAGCAATCTTCAACTTCACCTGCAACTAGCAACGCTAGAAGAGGGGCTGAGCAAAGCGGTAACATAGCCAAGCAACGGTTTGCTAGGAAGGGTGAAAAAGGTTAGAGGCTGGCATGGCAAATTGGGAGGCTTGATCAAAAAGAGATAGGTAGCGCAACATAGCGATAGAACGAAGAAACTAGCATTGCAATGATAGTAATGAGATCCAAGGTGACGGTCATCTTGCCTGAAATCCTGCAAGGAAGAAGAACGAGTCCATGAAGAAGATTAACGGATGAAGCCGAACAAAGCGTAGACGAACGAATCCTCACGATCGCAACGAAATGGGAACTATCGAGAAGAAGCACACAACAAGGTAAACACACCACACATAGACTAGACATGATGCACAACCAGCATGATGCATGACAAAGCTACATGAAGCTACTCATGGCAAGAGATGATGCAAACAAGAGCAACACATCAAGGCAAGTTTAGATGATGCCGGAAACAACATAGAACTAATCCGGTAAGTCCTCATGTGCAAATTTCGAAATTGGTCCAGATCTGAATAAACCTTATGTTCAAGTTGTTAAACAACAAGTTAAGATGCACCAAGATGATCTACATGAGATTCTAGTCAAGTTACATATAAAGTTCATTAGATTTGGAGCTACGGCCTAGAAGATATGAGTAAAACAAGTTAAACATGGCATTGATGCAAAAATGCATACAAACATCAAGCAAACACCTCAAAACATGGATGCAACATGATAATATGAAACTTCATGCAAAATCAAGCAAGTTTCATATATAGCACACTCAAAACGGAGCAACGGTGCAACACATACACTCTATACAAGATATGACAACAATTTGTCCAAAACAGCAACTAGGCATATTGCAAGCATCAAAACATTATGCTACAACACCTCAACATAAGAACAAAAGGCATTGACATGATGTACATGTAAAGCATAACAAAACATGAACACTTAGCTATCTCCAGAAATCACTAGAACATGCTCCAAAACACATGGCAAGATTGCAAATAATAACAGTTTCAGACTTTGCAGAAATAACATCAAGTTGCAATGTTTAGAGCTATCAAACAACATGTTACAGGAACTTAACATGTCAAACAAAACCATGGCATGATACTACTAAATGCATAGAACAAAAGTCCTTTACTGACCATGAGCCAAAAAGGATCATAAGATATGATGGCACCCATGTAAACATAGCAAGTTCCGTTAACATATTCAGCAAACAGGGCATGGCAGGAACAACGATAAGTAGGCATGTTGGTGAGCTTGTACCACTCACCATAGAGCAATACATGGCATGTTAAGGTAACCAACAGTAATATGACATGTTTATCAAGCTAGGAATGGCAAGATCAAGTTCATAGGGTGCATGGATCACTAGCAAAACACATGGCAAAACTAAACTTAATGTTAACAGGCTGACAACAACATTATTTAGCAATTTGAGAGCAAGATTACAACAAGATACAGCAGGATATAAATGCAACCAGGGGCATGTATGGATAGAGCATGACATGTATAACAAAACATCCTTAGTGGACATCTCCAGATTATGCATAGAATGACTCGTAGCAGCAGATTTACATAGCATCACAAAATAACAGATCAGCCTAGCAAAACAGTAATAGCAAGTACCCTACTTAACAAGCTTGATGCACTCACTACAAGACTCACAAAAATACATGGCAAGCACCTATGTAAAGATGGCATGATGTAGTTCAAAACTCATGTAGACATCAAGCTCATAGGATGCACACACAAAATGCGACGAAAAAGACAAATCATCAAGTTATGATAACAGACAGCAGATTAACATCATATAGCACTCTTGCAACGATGATTCAGGCATCAATATGATCTCAAACAAGCATGTCACAATGGAACAAAATGTAGAGCATCTCCTGGTGAACATTTTGATATATCACACACACGAAACGGAGCAGTATGCATGGAGTTATGGCATGATGAATAGGGTATGAAAATGTTGAAAACTCTCAGGGACTTGGGGAATATTGGGGGGTCAACCTCTGGATCTGGATCTGGGCGGCGCGGGTCCCGAGGCGGGCTGGGCTCACCGGAGACGGGCGGCGCGGCGGCCGGAGCTGGAGGCCGCGGAGGGCGACGGGGAGGCGAGGCGATGCCGGCGAGGGGCGCGCGGAGGACGCCGGCGACGAGGCGGCGGACGGCGGCGGCGGCCAGATCTGGCGCGGGGAGGCGGAGCAGGCCGGGCTTCGGCGGCGGCGGGGCGCGACCCGGCGGCTCGGGCGCGTGGGCCGGGAGGGCTCGATCCGGGCCCCGATGGGCCGCGGTGGGAGCAGGAGGAGAGAGAAGGCAGGCGCGCCACTTGGCGGCGTGGGATTCGCTGGGGCGGCGGCTGGACGTGTCCGGCCGTCGGCAGACATGTCCGGCTGCGCGGAAGGGATGGATCTAGGGTTACAGGGGTTTTCATCCGTGAATTTGGACGGGGAGGGCATATTTATAGATTCTGGGAGCTAGGAGAGTCCAAATGGGGTGAGGTTTTCACCCACACGATCATGATCGAACGACCGATAGCATGGAAGGGGTTAGGATGGGTTTTGGGCCACTTTGGAGGGTTGTTGGGCTGCAAGACAAAAGAGGCTTTTACGGTACCCCGGTTAACCGTAGGAGTATCAAACAACCTCCAAATGGCACGAAACTTGACAGGCGGTCTACAGTGCTATACGAAGGCCGCTTGGAAAACCTCGGTCCATTCCGAGACCGTTTTTAACCCGCTCACGAAAACAAGGTCTGAGAGGGGCGACGGGCGCGCACGAGAGGTCTGGACTCCGAACGGACAACGGAGAGAACCGGGACAGATGCAAGTTTTGAAAACATGAGTACGCAATGCACATGATGACATGGCAAGATGCAACACACAAGCACAAGGCATGGCAACGATGGAGAATAACTAGAAGACACCTGGCGCATCGAATCCGGGGCGTTACAACACTCCTCCACTAGCAAGAGATCTCGTCCCGAGATCTTAGGACCGAGACGGAAGGGAAAAGGGATGAGGTGAAACAAGAACTCAAGATAAAAGGCAAAGAATCGAGAGCACTCGAGAAGAAGAGAGGAACAACGAGAATGACAAGAATCGAAAGCTCGTGGAATCAGATAAACTATGAAACCACTCCGGTTAGAACGAGATAAGAAACGGATAAGACTGAAAGGATTTAGGCAGCACTCCGGTTCAAACATGGAGGAATAGAACATGAGCTTGAGAGGATGGAATGATACTTGATGGAGACATGACACAAAAACCTCCGGAAAGAATTGAAAGAGCTGAATGAAAAGAACGGAGAAGAAAATGACAACTTGTGCCACGAATGAAATAGAAAGCATCTTTAGAATGAAGGTTTAAACGGAGTTGTTGAGAAAATCAACAACGAAAAGAATAAGCTTGTTGTGGTCTTATAGGTAACATTTCAAGATCATAAGGTGATAACCGGCCACAAACGGAAATGAGTGGATAGCTGAGAAGAACGAAGAAATGCAAAACTCCACTTCAAAAGAATACGGAGAATTAATTGCACTTCGAGACGCGACAAGAAAAGGATACTTGAACTCCTCCAACAAGAATCTTGATAAACTCTTAAAGAATGAATTAAGTCATGAAGAACCACCATGAAGAACTCCGGTACAAAAGGATGATGAGATAGAATGAATGATGTAAAAATAAGATGAGCTTTGCGGTGATTTAGATGGAGGTTCCGACGAGATGGCCGAGCAAATTTGAACTCCGGAAAATAAAAGATGAAAACACTTGAAACTAGAATTTATTCATCAAGAACAAACTCCGAAGGAAGGAATTACTCATTTGGATGAAATAAGAATAAGATTTATTGTATGCTTATCCTTCATCAAATTAAATTGATGACAAGCAATGGATTTTGCATACTACTTATTCTTCTTGAAAAGGATTGAGAAGTGACATATCGCAAACTTGAGGAGGTCTTCATGAACCACCGATAGGATTGGAAAGAACGAATGAATTAAAATGATAATCAAGGAAAACAAATCTTGAACGAACCACCATAAGAATTCAAAAATGACTGACGAAAGAGAATGAATCACCGGGAAGAATTAGAAGAACAAATATGTTTGATGGGATTTAGATGCAAGAGAGCGGGAAGAGCTCGATCTGATTAAAAAGCACTTGAATGAAGCACCTGGATAATTAGAGAATGATAGCTGGAATGATGGCCTCTGGTGAAAAGAAACGGGAAAACAACTCCTGACATACTCTGGATGGATGAAAAGAACTTCTGACAAACGGGTAATTTGTGAGGATAACATGAAGCTAGACCCACGAATATCCGAGAGCACGGACAAGGTTTAAGAGGAACTCTTCTTAGGTCTTCATATGACGATGAGAAACACCGCCAAAACTACTGAGGTACTCCGGGAGAATGAAAAGAGGAAGGGTTGAACCAACAATGAAAATAATTTGAACGAGATCTTGGAGAAGGCATGTGACTGATGGGATCCATTCTTACATCACACTTTGAAAAGAATTTGAGAATAACTCCGGAATAATTAGAAGAGTCAGGTAAGATCCTGGGAAAAGATCTGTGGGTTAGGGCCCACTGAAGAGAAAAACACCGTTGGAAAGGGTTATTGAACAGATAGATGATGCACCGGAACAATTGAAATATTTGAATGAGGTGACGACCTCAAATTAATTGGAACACTGATGAATCTCCTAAGATGTCTTAAGCACTCCAGAAGGATAAACTGGCGAGAGGCGAACGAGCAAGGAGAACACTTGATCCAAGGAAAAGAATGTGATCAACCCGAAAAACTTGAATTGAGTGCACTAGAAAAAGAAAGGGATGAAGAATGACGAATGAGACGAGAATTCACCGGTTGAAATAATTGACGAAAGACTGAAGATGCTCCACATGAATGAAATAGATGGTCGAAAGAGACTCAGACTCGGGGAAGAAAAGGGTGGGAGGGCGGGAAAACAAAATCAACTTGGAAGGGGGAACCAACGAAGATCTTGAAGAGAAAACACCGGTTGAAAGAAAGCAAAGGCTTCGCACGAGTAGGATGGATACTCGATTAGAGGCTCTAGCTCCGGGAAGAAAAGGGGTGGGCGGGTGGGAAAAGAAGACAACTGCAGGCAGAGAAACAATTTCGTTGAGAGCGGACTGTGGATTGAACTTGGCAAAGACAAAGAGGCTCGAGTCAACTTGACAAGAAATGCACTGGATGAAAAGACATGAGAACCAACGAACGAAAACTAACCGCGTGATCCTAAAAAAAATTTGAAGGGGAAGAGGAGTAATTCAAAACACCTACGTCAAGATTCCTTACCAGAGCGACGAAGGGCTGAGGAGTAAAAAGAATTCCTACTCTCCGATATAACTAGACTTCGAAAACAGTTTTCTTCTAGACTCAACAACGGCCAAACTACACAATCAATCAAGGGGGCTCCTAGGGTCGGTCGAGTCTCTGATACCAACTTGTCACGCCCAAGATGCGACCCTATCCTAAAGGAACTCCAAGGTCCCACCAAGGATAGAAGCGCATCTTGAAGACGCTTTTGCAAGGTAGATATCATTACATCAACATTACATAATAGTGAGGATACATCCAATACATCCAATGACACATGAATACAACAACATATCATACATGAGAACAACATCCGACTACGGGTGTACCACAAACAGAAGCTCAAACTACATCCACCCTGCTAGCCCAGGCTGCCGACCTGGAACCTATCCCCTGATCAAAGAAGAAGTAGAAGAAGAACCCCAAAACAAGCAAACATCACTCTCGCGTCATGACCATCGCATAACCTGTACCTATAACTGTTGTTGTAGTAATTTGTGAGCCACGAGGACTCAACAATCCCATTACCATGGGTATCAAGACTAGAAAAGCTTAAAAGGAAAGGAAGGGGTAAAGTGGTGAGGTTGCAGCAGCGACTAAGCATATATGGTGGCTAACATACGCAAATAAGAGCGAGAAGAGAAGCAAAGGAACGGTCGTGAAGCTAGCAATGATCAAGAGGTGATCCTGAACTCCTACTTATGTCAAACATAACCCAAAACCGTGTTCACTTCCCGAACTCCGCCGAAAAGAGACCATCACGGCTACACACGCGGTTGATGCGTTTTAATTCGGATCTGGTGTCAAGTTATCTACAACCGGACATTAACAAAGTCACATCTGCCACATAACCGCGGGCACGGCTTTCGAAAGTTTATACCCTCCAGGGGTGTCCCAACTTAGCCCATGATAAGCTCTCGCGATCAACGAAGGATATACCTTCTCCCAGGAAGACCCGATCAGACTCGGAATCCCGGTTTACAAGACATCTCGACAATGGTAAAACAAGACCAGCAAGACCGCCCGATGCGCCGACAATCCTGATAGGTGCTGCACATATATCGTTCTCAGGGCAACACCGGATGAACACTACGTACAACTAAAACCAGTTCTCAAGTTTCGCCGAGGTGGCGCTGCAAGTGGCTCTTGTTCGGACCAGCACTTAGAGAAGCACTGGCCTGGGGGGGGGCTAAAATAAAGATGACCCTCGGGTTGGCCGACCCAAGGGAAAGGTATAGGTGGTGGTGAGGCAAATGGTAAAACCAAGGTTGGGCCTTGCTGGAGGAGTTTTATTCAAAGCGAACTGTCAAGGGGGTCCCATAAATCACCCAACCGCGTAAGGAACGCAAAATCCGGGAACATAACACCGGTATGACGGAAACTAGGGCGGCAAGAGTGGAACAAAATACCAGGCATAAGGCCGAGTCTTCCACCCTTTACCAAGTATATAGATGCATTAATTAAATAAGAGATATTGTGATATCCCAACATAATCCTGTCCACCATGGAGCAATCTTCAACTTCACCTGCAACTAGCAACGCTATAAGAGGGGCTGAGCAAAGCGGTAACATAGCCAAGCAACGATTTGCTAGGAAGGGTGAAAAAGGTTAGAGGCTGACATGGCAAATTGGGAGGCTTGATCAAAAAGAGATAGGTAGCGCAGCATAGCGATAGAACGAAGCAACTAGCATTGCAATGATAGTAATGAGATCCAAGGTGACGGTCATCTTGCCTGAAATTCCGCAAGGAAGAAGAACGAGTCCATGAAGAAGATGAATGGATGAAGCCGAACCAAGCGTAGACGAACGAATCCTCACGATCGCAACGAAACGGGAACTATCGAGAAGAAGCACACAACAAGGTAAACACACCACACATAGACAAGACATGATGCACAACCAGCATGATGCATGACAAAGCTACATGAACCTACTCATGGCAAGAGATGATGCAAACAAGAGCAACACATCAAGGCAAGTTTAAATGAGGCCGGAAACAACATAGAACTAATCCGGTAAGTCCTCATATGCAAATTTCGAAATTGGTCCAGATCTGAATAAACCTTATGTTCAAGTTGTTAAACAGCAAGTTAAGATGCACCAAGATGATCTACACGAGATTCTAGTCAAGTTACATATAAAGTTCATTAGATTTGGAGCTACGGCCTAGAAGATATAAGCAAAACAAGTTAAACATGGCATTGATGCAAAATGCATACAAACATCAAGCAAACACCTCAAAACATGGATGCAACATGATAATATGAAACTTCATGCAAAATCAAGCAAGTTTCATAAAGAGCACACTCAAAACGGAGCAACGGTGCAACACATACACTCTATACAAGATATGACAACAATCTGTCCAAAACAGCAACTAGGCATATTGCAAGCATCAAAACATTATGCTACAACACCTCAACATAAGAACAAAAGGCATTGACATGATGTACAGGTAAAGCATAACAAAACATGAACACTGAGCTATCTCCAGAAATCACTATAACATGCTCCAAAACACATGGCAAGATTGCAAATAATAACAGTTTCAGACTTTGCAGAAATAACATCAGGTTGCAATATTTAGAGCTATCAAACAACATGTTACAGGAACTTAACATGTCAAACAAAGCCATGGCATGATACTACTAAATGCACAGAACAAAAGTCCTTTACTGACCATGAGCCAAAAAGGATCATAAGATATGATGGCACCCATATAAACATAGCAAGTTTCATTAACAGATTCAGCAAACAGGGCATGGCAGGAACAACGATAAGTAGGCATGTTGGTGAGCTTGTACCACTCACCATAGAGCAATACATGGCATGTTAAGGCAACCAAGAGTAAGATGACATGTTTATCAAGCTAGGAATGGCAAGATCAAGTTCATAGGGTGCATGGATCACTAGCAAAACACATGGCAAAACTGAACTTAATGTTAACAGGCTGACAGCAACATTATTTAGCAATTTGAGAGCAAGATTACAATAAGATACAGCAGGATATAAATGCAACCAGGGGCATGTATGGATAGAGCATGACATGTATAACAAAACATCCTTAGTGGACATCTCCAGATTATGCATAGAATGACTCGTAGCAGCAGATTTACATAGCATCACAAAATAACAGATCAACCTAGCAAAACAGTAACAGCAAGTACCCTACTTAACAAGGTCGATGCACTCACTACAAGACTCACAAAAATACATGGCAAGCACCTATGTAAAGATGGCATGATGTAGTTCAAAACTCATGTAGACATCAAGCTCATAGGATGCACACACAAAATGCGACGAAAAAGACAAATCATCAAGTTATGATAACAGACAACAGATTAACATCATATAGCACTCTTGCAATGATGATTCAGGCATCAATATGATCTCAAACAAGCATGTCACAATGGAACAAAATGTAGAGCATCTCCTGGTGAACATTTTGATATATCACACCCACGAAACAGAGCAGTATGCATGGAGTTATGACATGATGAACAGTGCATGAAAATGTTGAAAACTCTCAGGGACTTGGGGAAAATTCGGGGGTCAACCTCTGGATCTGGATCTGGGCGGCGCGGGTCCCGAGGCGGGCTAGGCTCGCCAGAGATGGGCGGCGCGGCGGCCGGAGCTGGAGGCGGGGCGACGCTGGCGAGGGGCGCGCGGAGGATGCCGGCGACGAGGCGGCG
>NC_041385.1:141802722-141845156 GCF_002162155.2 Triticum dicoccoides
GGAGGGTGGCGGCGGCTAGGTCTGGCGCAGGTGCGGCGGAGCAGGCCGGGCTTCGGCGGCGGCGGGGCGCGACCCGGCGGAGCATACCGTTTTTAACCCGCTCACGAAAACAAGGTCTGAGAGGGGCGACGGGCGCGCGCGAGAGGTCTGGACTCCGAACGGGCAACGGAGAGAACCGGGACAGATGCAAGTTTTGAAAACATGAGTACGCAATGTACATGATGACATGGCAAGATGCAACACGCAAGCACAAGGCATGGCAACGATGGCGAATAACTAGAAGACACCTGGCGCATCGAATCCGGGGCGTTACATCACCAACGATCCTCTCATCGGGAGGGGGTCAATCTCCATCAACATCTTCACTAGCACCATCTCCTCTCAAACCCTAGTTCATCTCTTGTATCCAATCTTTATATCCAAACCTCAGATTGGTACCTGTGGGTTGCTAGTAGTGTTGATTACTCCTTGTAGTTGATGCTAGTTGGTTTATTTGGTGGAAGATCATATGTTTAGATCCTTAATAAATATTAATACCCCTCTGATTATGAACATGAATACTCTTTGTGAGTAGTTACGTTTGTTCCTGAGGACATGGGAGAAGTCTTGCTATTAGTAGTCATGTGAATTTGGTATTCGTTCGATATTTTGATGAGATGTATGTTGTCTCTCCTCTAGTGGTGTTATTTGAATGTCGACTAACATGACACTTCACCATTGTTTGGGCCTAGAGGAAGGCATTGGGAAGTAATAAGTAGATGATGGGTTGCTAGAGTGACAGAAGCTTAAACCCTAGTTTATGCGTTGCTTCGTAAGGGGCTGATTTGGATCCACTTGTTTCATGGTATGGCTAGGTTTACCTTAATACTTCTTTTGTAGTTGCGGATGCTTGCAATAGGGGTTAATCATAAGTGGGATGCTTCTCCAAGAAAGGGCAGTACCCAAGCACCGGTCCACCCACATATCAAATTATCAAAGTAACAAACGTGAATCATATGAGCGTGATGAAAACTAGCTTGAAGATAATTCCCATGTGTCCTCGGGAGCGCTTTTCCCATTATAAGAAATTGTCCAGGCTTGTCCTTTGCTACAAAAAGGATTGGGCCACCTTGCTGCACCTTATTTACTTTCATTGCTTGTTACCCATTACAAATTATCGTATCACAAAACTATCTGTTACCTACAATTTCAGTGCTTGCAGAGAATACCTTACTGAAAACTGCTTGTCATTTCCTTCTGATCCTCATTCGGTTCGACACTCTTACTTATCGAAAGGACTACGATAGATCCCCTATACTTGTGCATCATCAATTATTCTTTTAAGGATGAAGTACCTAAAAAACTTGGAGATCCGGGAATACCAACTATACCTTTCTCCATCAAAAGAAACTATGTTAAAACTGCTTTGTGTGATTTAGGAGCCGGTGTTAGTGTTATGCCTTTCTCCTTATATAAAAAGACTTGATTTGAATAAACTCACACCTACTGAAATATCTTTGCAAATGGCTGACAAATCAACCGCCATACCTTTCGGTATTTGTGAGGATGTGCCCGTTGTTGTTACAAATGTTACTACCTTAACTGACTTTGTTATACTTGAGATGCCCGAGGACGACCACATGTCGATTATCCTTGGTATACCCTTCTTGAATACTGCAGGGGCTGTTATTGATTGCAATGAAAGCTAGGTTACTTTTCATATCAATGGTAATGAGCATACGGTGCACTTTCCGAAGAAACAATTCCAAGTGAATGGTATTAATGTTATTGAAAAATCTACGACAATCACTATTGGAAGGTTTCAACTACCACTACCTACTGCAAAAAAGAAATATGAAATGCTAATTGTTGGGGACATGCATATCCCCATTGACGTACTTAGTGTTTTACGAAAGTTCTTCGGTTTCATGCTAATCGAAAGTGGTTGTTAATAAGACTTGATCAACATTATTAATGGATCATTTTTCAGAGGTGTGAATTTTATGAATTTAGTAGCCACTACCTTCTGTCCCTACTCTTTATTTTCTGTTTTCCTTGGTTAAATAAAATAAAATGCCATGTTTTATCTCTTTTCTGAATTCCCGTGCAATAAAAAAATGACCCAAAAATAAAAGTTCTCAGAATGCCCTGGAAATTTAATACGGTTTTTACTGAATATTTCTGAATTCTTGATGCAAAAAACATCAGAGGGGGTGCACCAGGTGGGCACAACCCACCTGGGCGTGCCAGCAGCCCCATGCATGCCTTGGTGGGTTGCGGTCCCCACGTGGCCTCCTCACTTATCTTTTTAGCCCATGTCATCACCTACCTCCATAAAAAAGTCACCATTGCTCTCTCTCTCTCTCTATCTATCTATCTATCTCTCTCTCTCGTGTTCTTGCTCTCAAACCCGTGGATTTTGATCTCTTTGATTGAAGCTCCATTTCCAAAACTGTTTAGGGGGATTGCTACTTGGTATGTGACTCCTCCATTGGTCCAATCAGTTTTTAATTTAGTGGTCTATATTTTGAATAATTAGCTACTCTTGGTTCTGCTGTAGATGAGCTTGCATGTTGAATTTTTAGAGTTTGAAGTAGTTTGAATGCTTGATATGGCCTCTATGCACCCATATGAGTAGTTGCTATCAATCTTATGAAGTTTTGTTGAGAAACATTTTGTGGACTAAAAATTTCAGAATTTTATTCAAAGGAAAAAGATGAGTTTCTTTAGGAAGTTTGCTTCCAAGAAGAGCTCCAAGGGAGTTATTGGGGAGTCATCAGACACTGATTTCCGCACCCGGAGAATGGCAGAGGTATGACCATGCAAATGCTGCACAACCCATTCATGGATGGAGCCGGAATCCGTCACGAGTTTGCACAATTTGCTGCTAATGCCGGCCTCACCGACTTTATTGCAATTGAGTGTGAATAGTATCATCTCCTCACAAATTCCTTGTGCAAAGTTTTCATTTCATAAGTAGGAATGACCCTCCTGAGGTGTAGTTTAATTTATATGTTGAAACCCGTCAGATACCACTTACTGAATTTTGTGATATATGCTTGATCCCTTCTAATGGGGAAATAAGAGAGCCTAGGCGTGCAGAGTTTGAGGACTGCTATTGTACTTTGTCAGTGGAAGTTGACGAGCGGTCTTGGTATATCACCGATAGACCGCCTGTCAAATATCGTTCCATTAGGAGGTCATTTGATGCCCCAATGGTTAATCGCGTTAACCACTAGACACCTCTCTCTTTGCAGCCCGACACCTCTCCACAACAATCCACTAGCCCATCTAAACCCCCTCCATGCTCCTCGCCATCGGATCATGATGTGTGGGTGAAAACCGTACCTCAATAGCCCTCTCCTAGCTCCCTCTACCTATATATAAGCCTCTCCCTCCAATTTTCGGGCAAACCCTAAATCAACCCCTCCTCCTCCGCACCGGACACGTCCGCCGATGGCCGAATGCGTCTAGCCTCCGCCGATGATCCAATCGTGCGCCGCCACCTGTCTGAATTCGTTATATCACAACGGAGCCGCATAATCTACCTATATATGTCTGAATCTGTTATATCATGTTGCTATGTTTGCTTGATGCTACCATCAAATCCATGCATAATCTGGAGATGCCCAATTGACATGTTTTGATGTCCATGTTATGATCTATCATGCCATGCCATTTTATGCCATATCTAAGTCTTGTAGCACGTGTTTTCATTGCCATGAACATGCCTAAATGATATTCTAGTTTTCTGTTAACTTCATGATGCCCCTTAGTGATTTTGGTGTATTGAAGACTTATAGGTTAAGAGACTGATGCGTTTGTAAGTGTACACATGTCTATAAGTCTATGAGGAGTTTGATATTTACAAAGAAAGTCGACCCCTAAAAATAAAGTTCTTCGACTGAAGACTTTGGATTTCTGAAGACTTTCTAAAGACTTTGAAAGTGAAGAAATTGGTGTGACCTTCAAGACTTGGTAATCATTCGAGGGACATGAAGCATGAAGACTCTTGTTTTTACTGTTTCTTTTTCTCTTTCTTGAGACATAGGAAACACCGACTGTTAAAGGGGGTCGAGGAAATACTAAGGAAAAATTTCCATGTGTTGCTCAACTCAAAATCCTACACCTACCAATCCCTTCGAGTGAGGCCAATGGAAAACTCTCACAGTTCGGTCATATTCTTCAGTGACAGAGACGAAGTTCTTCTGGTCTTTGAGGAATTTGTTCTAACTCAGGAGTTAGGAATTCGCCAGTGCGATTTGCCTACACAGTGAGGAACATGATAGCCCTGAGGTATTTTTGAGTCAAATATTCTGACCGTTGCTGTGCTACGCGCCAGCTCTCCCAAAATATCTACCCACCTTACGGTCATATCAGACAAGGGCATTTATGTCTTATCATGTCGGGCTACTCCCGACTATAAATAGCCGCCCCCTACAACCACTAGTTGGTTGGCTGCTCCGAGAGAAACTGACACTTGTCATTTGAGAGCAACCCATCCTCCGAGGACTTTGAGTGAAAATCATCAAGTGAGGAAATCCCAAACCCAAACCTACAAAACCCCAAAGTGATTGAGCATCACTGAAGAGATTGATCCTGCATGGATCCGACGCTTGTTTCCTTTGAAGACTGTGCTTCTTCCAGACGGTTAGGCGTCAAGGTCAAGAGCATCCAAGAGGAATTGTGGATCGCCGAGTGACCGAGTTTGTGAAGGTTCAGAAGTCACCTGAAGACTTACCACGAGTGATTGGGCGAGGTCTGTGTGACTTTAGCTCAAGGAGAATATGGTGAGGACTGTGTATCCGGGACGGGGTGTCCTCAAGTTTAAATACTCAACCGCTCCAACCAGATGTACAACTGAGACAATAGTTGGAACTGGTCTACCAAATCATTCTCTTCACCAAGCTTACTGGTTCCATTTCCTCAACTCAATCATTTCCTCATTTCTGTTGCTATGTGCTTGTTCATATCTATTTGAAGACTTTGACTGAAGACTTTCTCAATTTCCTTAGTTCAATTTCTTCAGTCTGTTCGTCTTCATCTTGTGTTATCCTATGCTTACGCTTTCTGTACTCTGTGCTTGTCTTCATTTCATCATGATGACTATGCGTGTGTTTTGCTATGTTTACTTTTGAGTACTTTCCGCTGCAAGTAGTTCTTCATTTAGGAATTTCCTCACCAGCAAATTCCTCAGTGAAGAATTCATAAAAATCGCCTATTCACCCCCCCTCTAGTCGATATAACGCACTTTCAATTGGTATCAGAGCAAGGTACTCCCTTGTTCTGTGTGATTTTGGTTTAACCACCTGGAGTTTTAGTTATGTCGACCGCAGGTATGATCAAGGTCTCTACTAGGTGTCCTACCTTCGATGGAATGGACTACCCCTACTATAAGAATAAGATGCGAATGCATCTTGAGGCAATTGATAATGATCTCTGGTATGTTGTGGAAAATGGTGTTCCCTCAGTTACACCTTCCCTGAATGCTGCTGATGTGAAGAGATTCAAGCAACTCGATTCTCAAGCGAAGAGCATCATATGTGGCCATCTGAGCAAAAGGCAATATGGTAGAGTGAGTGCTTTGGAAACTGCTAAGCTTATCTGGGATAGGCTCTCCAAAGTAAACGAAGGAGTCTCAATTCAACGTGACTCTCGTGTCAACGTTCTTCGCAATCTCTTCAACCGCTTCAAAAGACTCGACAATGAAAATGTTCAGCAAACCTTTGATCGCCTCACTGATATCTCAAATGAGCTTCAAGCGCTTGGCACCACTAACATCACCGACCATGAGGTGGTGAAGAAATTGCTGAGATCACTATATTCCTCATTTGACACTCTAGCACTGATGATTCAAGAGCGTGCTGATTACAAGTCACTTGATCCCGCTGATATCCTCGAGAGGCTAAACACTCATGAGTTCCAGCTTGCTGAGAAGAGAGATCTCTATGGTTCGAGCTATGGCAAACCACGTGCTCTGAAGGCCAAGGCAGTCTCTGAGTCTGAAGAAGAGGACTCTACCAGCAGCCTGGTGATCCTGAAGAACTGAGCCAGGAACTAGCACTGCTCGTGAAGAAATTTCAGAAGTTCTCAAGATGTGGTCGCTTTGGAAAATCCTCAAGGAACAACGATTCCTCATCTAGTGACTAAAAGAAGAGGCTATGCCACAAATGCAAGAAACCTGGTCACTACATTCAAGATTGTCCTCAGTGGGACAAGGAATTAAAGAAGAAGAAATACAAGGATTACAATTCTGATGATGCCAAGAAGAAGAAGAAATCTTCAAAGTCTTCATCATCAAAATCCTCGAAGTCTTCATCTCACAAGAAGAGCAGCTCCAAGAAGGCTCGGGCATTCATTGGCAAGGAAATGGATTCTGAGGCTGAATCTAAGGATCATGAGGAAGAGGAGGCATCCGAGGAGTCCGAGTCTGGTGTGGCAGGCCTAGCTCTTGCTACTGCATTCGTTAGCAAGTCTATCTTCAACTCTGAAGAAAATGGCAACACCAACAATGCTGATGAAGGCAATGATGACTACGCTCCCACCTATTGCTTCATAGCAAAGGGTGCCAAGGTAATTAAATACCCCTCCTCTGAATCTAGTGAGGATGAATCTGATGAACATCTTAAGCCCAGTTACTCTAAACTTGCTAAGATTGCTGTGAAACAACAAAAGGCTATTGAAAAGCTTCAAAACATGCTAGACAAAAGTGATGATATGTTGGGTGATGAAATGGACCGCACTAAAGACTTAACTGAAAAACTTCAAAGACTTCAGTGTAAGTTTGACAACCTTCAAAGTCATCATAACACACTCTTATCTGATCACGCGAAGCTTTCTTATGAATTTCTTCAAAGAAAGCAAGATCTTGAGAAGCTAAGAGTGAGTTATGAAGATCTTCAGAAGGATCGCGATTCATTACTTGCTCAACAAATCAGCGCTACTCAGGAAGAATTTGTTCCTCCATGTCTGAAGTGCATTGAACATGAATCTGCTAATTCTTCACCTGAATGTTCAAATGCTTCAAATGTTACAAATTCTTCGTCTGTCTCTGCTATCACTAATTCCTCATCTGAGGACATTGCTAGTACCGCCGATGATGCAGGGCTGAAGGAATTGTACACGACAGGCATGTACAAAAGCCTCAAAGGGCATCAGATTCTATGTGATGTGCTTAAAAAGCAAATCCTCAACAGGAACCCTAGGAAAGAGGGTATTGCCTTTGAGAGGAAACTCAATGCTGATGGATCATATTGGAAGCCTGAGCAGTACCCCAAAAACTCATGGGTTGCTGCAAAGGGACCTCCAGTTGATCCATCCAATCTATCTAGCTTTACATGTGAATCTCCTCATTCTTCTGATGAGTCATTTGACTCCAACTATAAACTGTTCAAAAATCAGAATGGTGAAGTATTTGCTAGATATGTTGGCACTAACTGCAGGAACGATTCCCCTATGAAGAAAATCTGGGTTCCCAAAAGTTATCTTCAAAGTCTTTAGGTGAATGTCCTCATGACACCACCTGTGAACAATAGGAACCCCAGATCAAATTCTTCATATGGACCTAATTCTTCATATGGGCCTAATTCTTCATATGGATCAAATTCCTCAACCGGATCAAAATCCTCACATGATCATCATCGTGCTAACCCCTCTGTTTCGCAGGGTAGAGCTAAGGGCTATGAATATGAGCGTTATTCTTCAAATCATTATGTTCATAAGTTCTCGAAAATTTCTCTGCTTATTCATATGCTTATCCTAACCCCTCTTATGTGAAAGGAAGCGGACTGGGTTCTATGCCTCCTTTCTCATATGGTGCTCGCAGAGTGATGAATTCTTTGCCACCCCTTTAGATGTGGGTGGTGAACAAAAAGAACTAATCTCTTATGCAGGGTCAGGTCTCTAGACGTGCTCAAAACGTTTGAAGAATTTGCTGGAGACCTGAATGTGCCTGAAAGGATGCAGGCTAATCATGAAGAAATGAATTTTCATTTCTCACATCCTAATACTGATTTATTTGTGCGGTTCCTTGATGAAATTGATCTGATGATATTGATGTCATATTCTTCACTGATGAAGTATATGAGTTCGTAAGTTGCACTAATTCATCCGTAGGATGATCAACCCAAAGCAAACGAGTGGGTCCTCGATAGTGGATGTACGAATCACATGACTGGTCAGAAGAATCTATTGATAGATGCTCCTTTATCACCGTCACATCTGAAGCATATCATTTTCGCAGACAAAGGCAAAAGTCAGGTATTGGGTCTAGGTAAGGTTGTGATCTCAACGGATCGACACATGGACAAAGTCATGCTTGTCGACTCCTTAGGATACAACCTCATGTCTGTCTCAATGCTTTGTGATCTCGATATGGTTGTTGTCTTTGGAAGATATCTTTGTGTTGTGATCATGGAAGCTGACCATTCCAAAGTCTTCGAAGGCTTTAGGAGAGGAGACTTGTATATTGTTGATTTCTCTACAGGACCACAACCAGTCGTGTGCTAACTCACAAAAGCTTAAGAAGGTTGGCTATGGCATCAACGACTTGGTCATGCTGGCACGAGGAATCTGCACACACTTGCGAAGAAGAAGCATGTCATTGGCATTGAGAATGTCAAGTTCCTCAAAGATCACTTATGCGGAGCTTGTGAAGCTGGAAAGATGACAAAGGCCAAGCATCTAGCGAAGACTATCATGACCACCACTCGACCATTTGAATTGCTTCACATGGTCTCTTTGGTCCTAACCAATATTCTGCAATTCTAAATGATGCATCTCAATATGGCTTTGTTATTGTTGATGATTATTCTCATTACACATGGGTGCACATTGTCACTTACAAACATGAAGTGCAGGAAGTCTTCAAACGATTTTCCTCGAGGGCTTCAACCAACTTTGGTGTGAAGATCAAGCACATCAAAACTGACAATGGGACCGAGTTCAAGAATTCCGGTCTTGATGCCTATCTTGATGAACTTGGTATTACTCATGAGTTATCTGCTCCTTATACTCCTCAGTAGAATGGCATCATGGAGCGCAAGAACAGAAACCTCGCTGAAATGGCTCTCACTATGCTTGATGAATACAAGACGCCTCGTCATTTCTGGATTGAGGCAATTGATACTGCATGCCACGTCATCAACAGGGTATATCTTCACAAATTCTTCAAGAAAACTGCTTATGAACTCCTCACTGACAAAAAGCCCAATGTGAGTTATTTCAAAGTCTTCGGTGCAAAATGTTGGATTAGAGATCCTCATCACACTTCAAAATTCTCACCGAAAGCAGATGAAGGTTTTATGCTTGGTTATGGAAAGGACTCGCACACCTATAGAGTCTTCAACAGCGTTCTTCACAAAGTTGTTAAAACTGTAAATGTGCGGTTCGATGAAACTAATGGCTCGCAAAAAAAGCACCTACCTTCTGTGATAGATGAACCAGCTCCTGAGGATTCTATCAAGTTCAAGGCTACTGAGGATGTCATTCCCACCGAAGAATCTGCTGAAGAATTCATTCCAGATCGTGACGAACGCCGGGCTGACGCACCTGAAGAAAATGGTGCTGAAGAAAATGCTCCTGAAGGGAATGCTGATCAAATTCCTCGGAGACAACACACTCATCCTCGCATTGCTAGCGAAGTGCAAATCGAGAAGATCATTGATGACATTGAAGCACCAGGTCATCTCACACGCTCAAAATCTTCACATTTATCTAACTTTTGTGGGCACTTTGCTTTTGTGTCTATCTCAGAGCCCACTAAGGTAGATGAAGCATTTCTGGAGCCTGAGTGGATTCAGGCTATGCAAGAAGAATTACATCAGTTCGAGCTCAACAACGTCATGGAACTAGTCAAACTTCCAGATCCTCGCAAGCACAACATCATTGGCACAAAATGGATCTACAGCAACAAGCAAGATGAAAATGGCCTTGTGGTGAGGAATAAGGCACGACTGGTAGCTCAAGGCTACACACAGGTTGAAGGAATTGATTTCGATGAAACTTTTGCACCTGTTGCTAGACTTGAGGCTATTCGCATATTACTTGCTTACGCTAACCATCATAATATCACTTTATATCAAATGGATGTGAAAAGTGCATTCCTCAATGGTAAGCTTGAGGAAGAAGTATATGTTGCTCAACCCCCAGGTTTTGAAGATCCAAAGAATCCCGACAAAGTCTTCAGACTCAGCAAGGCCCTGTATGGCCTCAAGCAAGACCCTCGGGCGTGTGATGAATTTGCCTATATGATGAGTGAAGAATATCAAATGTCTATGATGGGAGAATTGAAATTCTTTTTAGGTCTTCAAATTCGTCAACAGCACAATGGCATATTCATATCCTAGGAGAAAGACCTCAAAGATGTATTGAGGAAATTCAGCATGCAAGACTGTAAAGGGGTCAAAATTCCAATGCCCATGAATGGCCATATATGCACTGATGAAAATGGTAAAGACTTCGATCAAAAGGTATACCGCTCCATGATTGGCTCTTTATTGTACCTATGTGCATCTAGGCTAGATATAATGCTTAGTGTTTGCATGTGTGCCCGATTTCAAGCTACACCGAAGGAATCACACCATAAGGCTGTGAAGCATATTCTTCGATATCTAGCTCACACACCAACACTTGGATTATGGTATCCCAAGGGCTCTTCATTTGATCTCATTGGATATTCAGACTCTGACTATGCTGGCGATCGCGTGGACCGCAAGTCAATGTCAGGCACATGCCATTTCCTCGGACAATTTTTGGTCTGTTGGTCCTCGAAGAAACAGAAATGTGTATCACTCTCCACTGCAGAAGCTGAGTACATTGCTGCTGGATCGTGTTGTGCTCAATTACTATGGATGAAGCAAACACTCAAGGACTATGGCATCAACGTGAAGAATGTGCCTCTCTACTGTGACAATGAGAGTGCTATCAAGATTGCTCATAACCCAGTTCAGCACTTGAAGACAAAGCACATCCAGATTCATCATCATTTTCTTTGCGATCATGTGTTAAAGGGCGATATCTCCATCGACCATGTAAGCACTGAAGATCATCTGGCCGATATCTTCACTAAGCCCTAGGATGAGAAGAGATTTAGCAAGTTGCTGTGTGAACTAAATATCCTAGAATCTTCGAATGTTCTCTGAAATGGACACTCATCCTAAAACTTATGCTGACTTGATGACTTAGATGTGCAACACGCGAAGTAACATTTTTCTTCAATCAATGAAGACTAACCCTCTAAGTGTGAAGAAATTAACGAAGAAACTGACTCTCAGAGCCCTACGACAATTGTACGCGGTGTCTGAAGTCAGCTTTCTTATACGGTGGGTTACGCCAGCACCAAAAGTTGAAAATCGTCAAATTTGAGTTTTTCCTAAGTTTTTGAAATTCCTCAATTTTTCAAATTCTTCAACTTGCAATGTCTTCACTATTTCCGTCGTTTTTCTTCATTTTGAATACATATATATGAGTTTATGTCCTCTATAGTATTCACTTATTGCTAAATCTTCAAGTTGACTTTTTCTGCTAAGTGAATGTGATCCGACCCTTCCCCCTCTATGCTAAACTCAACCTAATCTACTCACAAATTCTTCATGTGCATTCTAATTTGAAACTCGTTCAAAATCTTCACTGTGTCCTAGACAGCTGAAGAAATTGCGAACGTAACTTTAACTAATCTTATCAGAATTTTCGGCTTTGCCGCTCAAACCGTTCCACATCCCACGACAATATTTATCTATTCACCCACGATCCTACAAGATCGCCACCTCACAGTACGTGGGTGACACATGTCAAGCGAATGAGAAGGGCCAGGGGCACGTTCGTCCGAAATCTTTGGGCGTACAATTTTTCACTGCCACTATAAATACCTCTGCCTCTTCCTCACTTCACTTTTACTTCGCTCGATCTCACTCCTGCTCAAGCTTCCCAAACCCTAGCGCCGCCGCTACTTCATCATCGCTGGTGAGGAAGAGATTCACTGCCTCGACCTCGACGCCATCGTACTCGCGCCAGTTGCGGACTTCTTCACTCCGCCGCTGCCGTAGCTGTCTTCCTCTGCCGAGTTAGGGCGTGGAAGATCTGAACGGACGAACTTCACATCTACACTTCCCAGTTTGTCGTGTTCTTCATCAAGGGGTAATTAAAAGTTACTTTTACTGCCCGCTTTGATTGTTGTGTTTTTCTTCAAAATCTTCAAAGGTGTTCATTCTTCAAATCTTCACACACTAAACACCTCACATGTTATCTGTTCTTGATTCGTTTCTCTAAGCGATGATTTTCTTCAAGGTTCCTCAATTGTGTGGATTTTCAAATCTGTACAACTTTGGAACCTAAGATTAAGAACACTTAGTGAAATTCTTCAAGACTCATCTGGTCAAATTCCTCAAACCTATTCTTTTTGAAAATCTTCTGAGAACGCATATGACCTCTCCAAATTCCTTGCAACTATACTCTATTCACAGGTACACATGTTCGCTGCTGAATCTCTAGGTTCTCATCAACTTAACTCATTTGTAGCATTCCTCGAAGAAAAGTTGCACACCTCTTCAGAAACTTCAGTTGTTCATATTCCTCAGCTGAAGAAAATGGCTGATGGTAAGAAGCCACAGAAGGGAGGAAAGAGGCCTGAGGTCAATACTGCGTTTGAAATCCCTAAGGACATTTATGATGGATACTGCACTCCTGATGAGGCCAAGTTTGGCAAGGAGGACAAGAATCAACGCAAGGTGTGCATACAACGGATAGAGAGGAGATGTGCACAAGAATGGAGGGAGTACAGGTATGTTACTCCCAAGTACATGAAGAAATTTGCGCTCAACCCTCCATGCTCAAGACCTCCATTGGCACCTGGCCAACTGGCGGATCCTACCAGCCTCGGCGCAGTGAGGACTATGCTGATGAATGGGCAAGGCGCAGGGCCAAACTGGCCAAACAAGCAAAGGAAGCAGTAAGGAAATTCAATGAAGACTCTACTGTTGCTGCTACCACTGCTGAGGCCTCTACTAGTAAGCCCAGGAAGGCGATGCCTAAGAAGCCTGCTCATAAGTCAAGCGCTTCTTCTTCAATGCCCTCACGGCCAAGCTCCTCAGCAATGCCCTCACAACCAGAAGCTTCAAAGCCCTCACGGCTAATTCCTCAGTCTGCTCCTCCTCCTCCAAAGTCCTCAGTTCCTCCGACAAAGTCTTTAGCTGCTCCGACCAAATCCTCGGCACCTGTGCATCTCGCCACATGCCAAAGGACAACTGGCATCTTTATTGCCTTTGGAGCATCTTCTAGCTCCACTTCTGCACCAAGTTCTTCAGTTGGCCCCTCTCTGCTGAAGAAAAAGGCCACTGCTGGACGAGGCCTTCGACCAAGTCCTCACAAGAAGAAGGCACCTTCCAAATTCCCTCTGATGATGAAGAACTTGCCGAAATCATCAGAGACAGGCAAGCCAGGGCCGCTAGAGCCAAAGGCAGCAATGTGCCACTACTACTGGATCCAAAGTTGATCCTCGATTTCTTTGACTTATGGCACAAAGACCCTAACACACCTCTGCCGGAGATGAACCTCACTCCTGGTCAAAGTCATGTTCTGACTCACTTCATTGAGGAAGAGAAGTGGAAATATGAACAAGGCCGAAAACTGAAGAAAGCGCAGTACAAGAAACAGCGCTACCTCAAGGACAATGTCCTCACTCTTACCCCTGAACAACTCATTGCTTTGCAAGCTGAAATCAAGCAACTGAGTGATGATTTCAATCGGTACTATGCTGATTGGAAGGGAGCAAAGGTTCGGTTCGTCAATTTGATGAAGACATTTACTTCAACTGCTACTGCTCCTGTGCACGTTGAAATTCCTCAGGCTGAAGCATCTGCTCAGCCTACTGAAGAACATGCCAGCACCGCTGATGTCAGTCAGGCTGCTGAAGAAAATGAGAGTACCAGGGCTGATGACTACATTCCAGCCGTTGAAGAAATTGCCAGGGCATCCACTAGTGGTGCGAGTGAAGAAAATGAAGAAGTCAGGGCAACTGTAATAGTTGTGCCTGAAGAAACTGAACCCAAGTCCTTTGCACCTCCTACGCCTACACCAGCTCCTATCCTTCCATCTACACTAGATGTGAAGAAGACCAAGGCTACAAAGCGTGTAGCGATGAAACAGAGGAAGGCATCAGCTTCATCAGATTCTTCCTCTCCGAAGAAAATGAAGCCTTTGACAAGTTCAACTGAAAATCCAATTGATGTCATTCCTGTCTCTTACATGCCATCAAAGGACCTTGTTCCGTTTGGTGAAGATTATGTGATTCTCGAGGAATGCGATGAAGAAACTCCTTCTTCTGCTTTGACAGAGCAGATGGATGAAGAAATTGAAGTGGATAGAATCCCTTCAACCCCAGTTGTTTCCTCACCTATGCCTCAGTTCACTGCTGAAGAGGCAGGTGTTGAAGAAATGGAAGATGAGGATGTGGACATCGGCTGTACCACACCTATACTGAGTGATGACTTTTGGGAAAGTCAGCACCCCAACTCTCCGTTGTTCACTCCTCTCCAAGAAATTCCTTAGTCTCCTACTGCTACTGAAGTGCAAATGGGATCTGATGAACCTCGTGCAACCCCGTCCGTCCATGAAGAAATTGCAGCCACTAGTGCTGAAGAAAATGTAAATGAAGAATTGATGACCCAAGCTGCAGCTACAGAAGAGCCTGAAATTCCTCAGCATGAGGAACCTGAGATTGCGATTCCTGAGGTGGTAATGCAGATAACCGACACCCCTCAACCCAAGCCAAAGAATCCCTTCTCCAAGAAGCCAAAATTCAAGGCTGATGATTTCTTCGGCGAGCGTGTGTTCTTCACTGAATTCAACCCATATGACAATGCTCATCTTAGAAGTAAGCGTTTCTGGACTGCCAGCCAGACCAACTTCTATTCCTCAATACTCTTCGACAAGGAAAAAGTCTTCGACCACCAGCACATTCCTCACGTGGACATGGAATCAATGCCTTGCTTCACGCCAGTCCTCAGTATGATTCATGATGCAGGTCTGCTTAACTTTTGCACTGACATCGTTGACTGTAATGAAGAGCTAATTCTTCAGTTCTATGCGATGTTGCACATCACTGGTGAAGCAAATGACATCAGCTCTTGGGTGTTGGACTGGATGACCGAAAACACTCATTACAAGGCACCAGCCTCTGAATTGCTTCGTGCCTTGCCAATCAGTCCTCCACTAGAAGGTGCTCGTTGTCCGTATGATGAGCATCAACTCACTGATCACTATATGCAAGTGCTCATGAAACCGCTGAAGCCTGGACAAGCCCAAAGAACCAAATTCCTCGTGAAGGAATTGTTGTATGTGCCCAGGACCATCTATCGCATTCTGACGAAGACTATCAGTCGAATCAAAGGTCATGACTCATCTGATGAAGAAATTGTTGGAATGATGAAGAATATGCTATTCAACATCATGCATGGTATCCCTATCAATTACCATGATTTCTTCATGAGGACTCTTGCAAATGTTGTAGTTTCCCCATTTGAGCTGAAGCCTTATGCTCCATGGATCATGAGATTCCTCAGAACAAGGTCTTCGCCCAACTACAAGGCTGACACTCTCAACCATGGCAGCTACTTGCCCCCGATTGAAGTCCTCAAATGGACATATTCTTTAGCTAAATAAAAGGGCAAGGCACCTGCTATTGTCGATGAAGGCATTCGTCCATTGGATGGTCAGTTCCGCAAAGCTGCATCTTACTCCACCAATGATGACTCTGCCACACATGATTCTGCTGCCAATGCTTCCAAGCAAAGTCCTCAAGCTACTGCTCCTCGTGTGATGAAGGACTGTGAGCTGCTTCTAAGTCTTCACCAGAAGGTCGATCGGAACCACAAATGGGTTAAGCGTCAGTTTGGCTATATTCTTCACAACATGACCTCTACACACAATGCCGTGAAGAAAAACCATTACTACCTCCATGAAGTGTTTGATCGCACCTAGGCTATTCTATCACATCTGTATGGTGAAGAAGATCTGAAGCAGAAGGGCTTCAAAGAAGACTTTGACTGGTCTGCTCCTCCACCGAAGAAGCTCAAGAAGGTCAAGGTTCCCCCCTTGGTCACAAGTTCATATTCTTCATCCCGCGACATGAACGAGTACGAAGACTTGGACGACACTGCAGCAGGCCCTACATCAACTCAAGACCCCAATGACGCTGGCGCTTGTCACATCCTAGTTAGCCATGCATTAGAGTGTTGCATCATGTTTACTCTTTCATCAGAAACCTGAAATGGGGATGACAGAACCCCCAGTCCCCTCTGAAACCAATTAGGGTTTACTAAAAACTTTTTCAATGAACCTGAAATGCCCTTCTAAAATGCCCATCATTTTTGTCTTGGTTCAGAACCTCTGCAAAAAGTGATGCACATTTTCCTAGGCCATCTTAGGGTTTTTGAATTAAATCATAAATATTTGAATTTGGGCATTTAAAATTATATAAAATATTTAAATGCTCAAATATCTCCAAACTAAAATGTTTCATGTTGGAAATAATCCAACTATGGACCAGGAGTAGTTTGGTGATTTTAGGAGTTGCCTAAGTATTTTATTTAATTCAACAAAGTTGCAGAAGTATTAAAAAAACAGAAAACAGAAAGAAAATGGAAAAACTTACCTGGCGCCCAGCACCCGGCCCACCTGCCGGCCCAGCCCAGCGCCGCTCCAGCGAGCTACTTGCCGGCCAGGCAGGCAGGCAGGTGCCCGACGGCGACCGCAGCGTGCGCCACGCACCTGCTCGCCGCCTCGCCGCTCCCCTCGCCCGGTGACGTCGTGGATCGGCCTACCTCGCTCCCCCGAACCCCCCAGACACCCCCTCTCCTCTCCAGCTCCTCCCCCTCGCGCTTCCCCTGCCATGACTGACGCCACCATCGCCGTGCCTTCGTCGTAGCCGTGCTCCCCGCCGCCCGTGCGTCCTCTCATCGTGTCTAAGAGCTCCGCCGCTGTCCACTCCATCGAGCAAGCCGAGCCCCGAGCGCTCGCAACGCCCGAGTCCACCGCAACGACCTCGCCTGAACCGCCGTCGCCGGAGATCCCCTTCAACGCCGTCGTTGCTCCGGTTCATCTCCGGCCACACCAAGGGCTTCGTCGCACTCACTGTGAGCTTAGCCATCTTCCCCTTCCGTCCGTTCTTGCTCCCGAGCCGTGTAGCGACCTCCCGGAGCTCAACCGCACCCACCGCCGTGGAGCTCGTCGCCGACGAGCTCCCGGTCATCCTCCGGCCACTCCGCGGTGTCCATCATGCTCACCGTGTCACTTAGCACCTAGTAAGCCACTCCCCGAGCCTCACCGACCCCTCTAGCGTCAAGTTCGTCTCCGGCCGAACCCCGGTGGCCGCCAAAGTCGTCGCCGGCGCCAACTCCGGCCACCCCGACCCCAACGGACTCCACCAAGAGCTGCGGCTCGTCCTCAGCTCCACTCCGGTGGTCTCCGCGACCCATTTGGTGGCCGAAACAGCCAAAACCACTTCCGCCGCCGCGTCGGGCTCGCCGGCAGCTAAACGCCGGTGCAGCCGACCCGGGTTTGACCATGGGTGGGCCCTGGTTGACTCCCCTGAGTCAATGACAGGTGGGGCCCAGCTCTGTTAATTAAACAGGTTTAGTTTTAATTAAACTTTAATTAATTTAATCACCCTGACACGCGGGACCCACTGTCAGGTTTGACCCGGACGTGTTCCGTTGACCTGCTGACGTCACACTGACGTCAGGCTGACGCAATAATTGATTTTCTGGAATTAATCTAATATAGGAAATTCCAGAATATAGTTTAAACTTCAAAAATTCATAACTTTTATTCTGTAACTCCAAATCAGACAAATTATATATGAAAAATGATCAGAAAAATCCAATCTATCCATCTGTACTATTTTCATGCATGACTAAACAAGTTAACTTGATGTTTAATGCAGAACAACGAAAAACACTTTAAAGGGCCATGTTTGAGTTTGAAATTTGAATCTTTGATTCAAATTGGTTCAAACCCTTTGGGTCTTAGTTGCTTTAGCCCAACACACTCATATTGCTATGTTTCATGCATGCATCATATTATTGCACATTGTTTGGTGATGGTTGTGTATCGGTGTTCTTTGCGGCAGGTTCTGCCTCCGAGGAGTATCGTGATTACCCTAACGAAGAACCGTATCAGTGCATCGAACCATCAGGCAAGCAACCAACCATTTGATCATATCGATACAATACCATGTTCTCGCTCCTGCTCTCTTTTACTGCATTAAGACAACGCGTTTCAAACTGCTGTGTGCTACGGTAGTTGAACCCACTTCCTCTGCATGACCTGTCATTGCCACAGTAACTAGATGAAACCCACTAGCATGTGTTGGAGTTGATTGAGCCATATGTATGTGTTGTTCCTACCTTGCTATGCCTGCTATGCTTAGAGTCGTGTCAGGTCTGGTTCATCTGGGTGATGGGCTAGAGTGAAATGATTATGTCGGTATGAGAGTGGTGTGGTGAACACGATTTGGTAAAGGTATCGATGAGAGGCCATGTAGGAGTACATGGTGGGTTGTTTCATTGAAGCCGACCTTAAGCACTGAGATCTGTATGTGTGATTTAAGAATCAGCTACTACCATGCATTGGGCCCGAAACCAATGGACCCTCTTGGCTTCTTATTCACCCTAGTTCTCCGTCCAGGAGTTGCAAGTAGTTTCTGGTGTTTGTAGCCTACTGGAGGCCGTGGACAGCGCTGACCGTAGGGGTGGGCTGTGATGCGGTAGGTACGTGGCCGGGTGTACCGAATACCCGTTAGGTATCTCGGGAACCCTGTTCACATCGTTCGGGGCCGTATGAGAAACCTCGGCCGGACTCCCTGCGGATGGAACCTGGATAGGCGATAAACCTGGACTGGAGGCTTAGGTGGTTAGGTAGGTCGTGGCCGACACCCACGTTGGGCTTCCGCTTGAAGGTTGCCGAGTACATGTCGTGTAAACGACGGTAAGTGGTGAGAGCGTGTATGAAGAAGTACACCCCTGCAGGGTTATCATGATCTATTCGAATAGCCGCGTCCGCGGTAAAGGACTACTTGGTTGCCTGTACAGTTCATAGACAAGTAAATGGAAACTACTAAAAGCCTCAAGATAAGTGTGAGTGCCGAGGATGGCTCTTCCGTAGGAAGACGGAGGTGGATCCTCGGTAGTGTATTGAATTGGTGAGTAGTGGACTCGTGTACGCAAAACCATTTCAAGTTGGAGTCTCGTAGGTTAGCCTAGCCAAGAGTCAAAGCTGGCTTGCTGCAACAACTCCACCAACCCTTCTTGATAATATGCATGTATGTAGGATCTGATGTAAGTCTTGCTGAGTACCTTTGTACTCATGTTGCTATAATTTACATTTTTACAGAAGACGCTGCAACCCCTTCTGATGGGTTCTACGTAGACGTTGACATAAATGAGTAGGCTAAGGCCCAGGTGGTGATCCTGAGCTTGTGAAGGACCTCATAGTATAGCTAGGCTTTCCAAGCCTCTTTTATTTTTCTAGTTGTCTGTACTCAGACAAGTTACTTCCGCTGCTAGTTTGTATGACTGTATGACTTGAATGCTGGGTCGTGTGACCCGTACCTTTGTGTATGTTATGTATGGCTCTCTGAGCCTTAAATAAAGTACTTGTGTCGTAGAGTCATGTTGTGATGCCTTGTTGTATTTGCACATATCGAGCATATTGTGTGTATGATTGAAATGCTTGGTATGTGTGGGATCTGACTATCTAGTTGTTTATCTTTAGTAGCCTCTCTTACCGGGAAATGTCTCCTAGTGTTACCGCTGAGCCATGGTAGCTTGCTACTGCTCTGGAACACTTAGGCTGGCCGGCATGTGTCCTTCTTCGTTCCGGTGTCTGTCCCTTCGGGGAAATGTCACGCATTGAGTACCGCAGTCCTGTTAGCCCGCTACAGCCCGGTTTACCGGAGTCCTGCTAGCCCAGTGCTACAGCCCGGACCCACTTGCTGATGACCGACACGTTCGAAGCTGGGTCATGGATGCCTGTCCCTGTAAGTCTGTGCCACTTTGGGTTTACGACTAGTCATGTCAGCCCGGGCTCCTTATCATATGGATGCTAGCGACACTATCATATACGTGAGCCAAAAGGCGCAAACGGTCCCGGGCAAAGGTAAGGCGACACCCGTGGGGATACCGTGCGTGAGGCCGCAAAGTGATATGAGGTGTTACCGGCTAGATCGGTGTGACATCGAGTCGGGGTCCTGACAGCGTTGGCATCAGAGCCGGACTGCCCGTAGGTTCTCCAAGCCAAACTGGTCGATGTTGAGTCTAGAAATTCTTTAGCTATATGTAGGGGAATTGTTTGTGGGTTGGAACGTAAGGCTCTTTTTACTCCTTTATCTTATGACATTCTGATCTGAGTCAGTCTATTCTTCCACCAGGGGTTAAGGAATTAGGATCTATTCTCTCTATCAGGATCACGTGTTACTAATCAGTAGTACCTTATAGGTTTGATGGATACAAGCCTAGTTTAGTTCTACTACCACATTATGTTGTTAGGATGGACTCAGAACTTGATATGATGATGTTGAGTGTGTATGAAATCCTTTGTCAAATGTCTCAAAATCCTTCTTGAGCATTTACAGCTGTTATGCTGCCGAAATTTTGTTAGAAATTCTAATGCCTTTGCATTATGATTGTGCTTTCAGATGGCCACTTGCGACCTCAATCAAGTGGTTCGCCTGACTCGATGCCTAGATGTACTCGGCCATACTGCTATGTTGGTCAGGGTAATGACTGAGGCTGGATACCGTTGGTATCCTGAGTACACGGTTGAAGAGCAATTCCGAGACTTTAATCAAAGCCAGTATCTCTGCACTGTCAGGATATTTCCATCTTATCCTGGATCCACCGAGCCCCTTCACTGCTCCTATGGACTCGGGGTTACTATTGAGATGGCTGTGCAGGACGCCGCCTACTCTATGATGACCATCATGTGAGTCAGATCTGGTCTATTTCGGGACTCTGATTTCCGGTATATGCCAGGATCACTTCCGGGAGCACAAGGGTATCTCCAGGCTATCTATGCTGACCCCACTCGGGAGGATTCACGGACTCGCACTACTGCTGAGATGCTCGAGGATAAGGACCGTGAAAATCGGGCCCTGAGGTTAGAGCTCTTCAATACCCGTGCTGACCACTGGGCCACATTGACTCGGTTTGCACCGGTGGTGCAAGCTGGATATTCGGATATGCGCGATCTCTATCCTGTGAGATCTGCTCTGCCAGACGTGATGGGTTGGCGTGATATAGGAGGCATCACCCCACCTCGCGGTCCCCGCAGGCCACCGTCTGTTGGTCCAAGACCTCATCCTAGCCCCTATGGTCCACAAGCTCCGCGAGATCGTCTGTTTCCGGATGATCATGTTGAGCTTCCAGGCTATGGAGGTGACTTCTACGAGGACTACTACGGATCGGTCTGAGTTAGTGGTAGTATCACTAGTTTGTGTTAGCTGTGTCGTCTATCGTCCTGCGTGACTCGTGGGATATGACCTAGCTGTATCGCCTTCCGGAGGTGTAGAAAAATAATGTATAGGAGCTGGGAATGCCTCCGATGAGATGTAATCCTTCTTTTCACCGTAATAGTACCCTGTTTGGTCTTGTACTAAACCCTGTATGGTGTGTATGACGATGGAATAAAGAAGCAGTTTCTGTATCTACCATGTCATACGGATGATCATCTTGCATTCCGAGTTATTCCTTACATTCTGTATCCTATGTCGAAATTTCATCACTCTGACTAAATCATTGTCTTGTTTACCTAGGATGGTCAACACGCGCACTAACCCTGCTCCTCAAGAGCAGGCCGAAGGCAGTGAAGTCAGGAATGCAAATCTGCCTCATCCTCCTTCCCTAGCCGAGGTTATGATGGAAGCCGAAAGAAACAAGCGGGAGACCAACCGTTTGTTGGAGCGTATTGAACAGAACACAGCACACCATCAGAGGACTAACGTGGTGTCACTCAGTGATTTTATCAAGTTACATCCACCCACGTTCCACCACTCCGTCGAGCCTCTCGACGCTGATGACTGGCTTCGCAGTATTTCTCACAAACTGCGCTCCGCGCTGGTAGCGGAGGCTGACAAGGTCACCTTTGCTGCATATCATCTTGAAGGCCCCGCCAGTCTATGGTGGGAGAATTATGGAGCCATGCGCCCAGCGGGCCATGTCACTACTTGGGCTGAATTCAGCGAGGCTTTCCATGAACACCACATTCCGGAGGGTCTCATGGACCGTAAACGTGAGGAATTTTGCAGTTTCACTCAGGGCCGACTCTCTGTGGATGCTTACAGCAGGGATTTCGGTAACCTCGCACGATATGCAACTGAGGAAGTTTCTACTGATGCCAAGAAGCAAGCAAGGTTCCGTAAGGGACTTAGTCCTGAGCTTCGCCGCGACCTCCGTCTGCATGAGTGCACATCTTTTCAGAAACTTGTTAACAAGGCCATTAGTGCTGAGACTGGTCAGACTGACTATGACGCAACACGCAAGCATGGCCGTGACATGGGTTCCTCATCCGGTGCGGGTCCTCAGAAGCGCCGCGTGTGGGTGCCCAACACTGCCCTGCCACCGAGGTTCACACCGAGGCCATCCTTCCAGGCGCCTCGCCCCGTTCAACAGTCTGCACCAGCCAAGCCCTATGGGGGTCCAACCAACAATGCTCCTCCACGTACCAGTTCCGTGACTTGTTTCAAGTGTGGGGAATCTGGCCACTATATGCGTGAGTGTCCCCAGACCAACCCCAACCAATCTGCTAAAGCTGTTGGCCGTGGCAAGCCGACAGGGAAAGTGTTCCACGCCAAGCCGGCCACCGCTACCCGTGGCCATGTCAACTGTATCTCTGCTGAAGAAGCTCAAGAGGATCCCAACGTCGTTCTCGGTACGCTCCTTGTTAATTGCCATCCGGCATCTGTTCTTTTCGATACAGGAGCCTCTCATTCATTTATATCCGAGAACTATGCTCGTTTGCATAACACCGCATTCTGTGACATGCCATCCACTATGGAAATTTCTACTCCTGGTTCTAGATGGCAGACCTCTAGGGTAAGTTATGGAAATGAAATCCAAGTCGACAGACTTGTTTTCCTTGCATCTTTGATAACTCTCAAATTTTCAGATATTAATATCATTTTGGGTATGGACTGGATGTCAGCTCATCATGCCAAAATTGATTGCTTCTCTAGGACTGTTCAACTCACTCATCCTTCGGGGAAGATAGTCAATGTCTTGACCCGATTAGCCAAGCGACAGTTATATTCTCTTAACGCCAGCCCTTTGCCAGACCTTGAGGACGTTCCGGTAGTCTGTGACTTCCCGGATGTCTTCCCAGAGGAATTGCCAGGTGTTCCACCTGACAGGGATGTTGAGTTCGTAATAGACCTCATTCCAGGAACCGTTCCGATTGCTAGAAGACCCTATAAGATGGCACCACTAGAACTAGCCGAGCTTAAGAAACAACTCGATGAGTCCTTGAAAAAGGGTTTCATCCGACCTAGTTCATCTCCGTGGGCTTGCCCCGTCCTCTTCGTCAAGAAGAAGGATGGTACGGACCGGATGGTTGTAGATTATCGACCTGTCAATTTGGTCACAATCAAGAACAAATATCCGCTTCCCAGGATCAACGACCTGTATGATCAGCTCACTGGATCCTCAGTCTTCTCCAAAATGGATTTGAGGTTGGGCTACCATCAAATCAAAATCAGAAACGGGGACATTCCTAAAACGGCCTTTTTTACTCGTTATGGCCAATACGAGTACACCGTCATGTCCTTCGGCTTAACCAACGCTCCAGCCACCTTTTCTCGGTTAATGAACTCAATCTTCATGGAGTATTTGGATAAATTCATCGTAGTTTATCTCGATGATATACTCATCTACTCCAAGAACGAGGAAGAACATGCCGAACATCTAAGGCTAGTGTTGAAGAAACTTCGAGAGCACTGCCTTTATGCCAAGTTTTCCAAATGTGAATTTTGGTTGTCAGAAGTGAACTATCTGGGTCATGTAATATCTGGTAAAGGTATTGCTGTTAACCCTGAGCGAGTTCAAGCCGTCCTTAATTGGACTCCACCTGAATCGGTCAAGCAAGTTCGGAGTTTTCTGGGCTTAGCGAGCTATTGCCGTCGCTTTGTCGAAAACTTCTCCAAAGTTGCTAAACCTCTAACCGAACTCCTCAAGAAAGATAAGAAGTTCGAATGGACTCCACAATGTGAGCACAGTTTTCAGGAACTGAAAAGACGCCTGACTTCTGCTCCCGTACTGGTACCGCCAGACTTCTCCAAGGACTTTGTTATCTACCGCGACGCCTCGCGACAAGGACTAGGTTGCATTCTCATGCAAGATCGACACGTAATTGCTTACGCTTCACGGCAATTGCACCCACATGAGGAGAATTATCCTACTCATGATCTAGAGCTTGCAGCCGTAGTCTATGCACTTAAGACCTGGCGACATTACCTCCTCGGTAACCGTTGCGAAATATTCACTGATCACCAAAGTCTGAAGTACATTTTCACCCAACCGGATTTGAATCTCAGGCAAAGACGTTGGGTTGAGTTGATCACAGATTTCGACTTAGGAATAACTTACACCCCAGGGAAAGCCAACGTCATGGCTGATGCGCTAAGTCGTAAATCTTATTGTAACAACCTAAGGTTACAACAAAGTCAACCGCTTCTCCATGAGGAATTTCGGAAGCTTAACCTTCACATTGTTCCTCAAGGTTTTCTTTCCACCTTGGTGGCGAAACCTACCCTTACGGACCAGATCGTCAAGGCACAGAAGGTAGATCCGGGAATCTCCCGCATCAAGAGAAACATCAAGAAAGGAATTGCGAATTGTTTCTCCATTAATGATCAAGGGGTCGTATACTTCGGGAATCGACTAGTGGTTCCCAAAGTGCGAAACCTGAGGCGATTGATCCTTAAGGAGGCTCATGAATCTCCTCTCACCATTCATCCCGGTAGTACTAAGATGTATCAGGACCTACGCCAGAGGTTCTGGTGGACTAGGATGAAGAGAGAAATTGCTCAGTATATTGCTAATTGCGACGTCTGTCGTCGTGTAAAAGCAGAGCATGAACGGCCTGCTGGCACCCTTCAACCCTTAGCTATTCCTGAATGGAAATGGGATAAAATTGGTATGGATTTCATTACCGGTTTTCCCAGGACCAAGAGAGGGAATAATGCTATCTTCGTCGTTGTCGATCATCTTTCCAAAGTAGCCCATTTCCTACCTGTTCGTGAGAGTATAACCGCTAGTCAATTGGCAGATTTATACATCTCCCGGATAGTGTCTCTCCATGGTGTTCCTTTGGAAATTAACTCGGATCGAGGAAGTATTTTCACCTCTCAATTTTGGGAAAGTTTCCAAAATGCTATGGGAACCCGTCTCTCCTTTAGCACCGCTTTCCACCCTCAGTCGAGTGGTCAAGTGGAACGCGTCAACCAGATTCTAGAAGACATGCTTCGAGCCTCTGTTATCTCATTCGGAATGGATTGGGAGAAGTGCCTTCCATTTGCCGAATTCGCTTACAACAACAGCTATCAATCTAGCTTGGGTAAAGCCCCTTTTGAAGTTCTCTATGGACGACGGTGTCGAACACCCCTTAACTGGTCAGAGACCGGGGAAAGACAATTCTTTGGCCCGGATATGATTCAGGAAGTAGAAGAACAAGTTCGCATCATTCGTGAAAAGTTGAAAACAGCCCAATCTCGTCAAAAGAGTCAATATGACCGAAAACATAAGGCTATGACTTTCGAGGTTGACGAGAAGGCTTATCTTCGGGTTACCCCTCTGAAGGGAACCCATCGTTTCGGTATCAAAGGCAAATTGGCTCCTCGTTACATTGGACCTTTTCGCATTCTCGCTAAACGAGGAGAAGTTGCCTACCAGTTGGAACTACCTCCGCACCTCTCCAGAGTCCATGATGTCTTCCACGTTTCTCAACTCAGGCGTTGCTTCTCAGATCCTATCCGTGGAGTGGACCACGAAACGCTTGATCTCCAAGATAATCTTACATATCGAGAGTACCCCATTCGTATCCTCGATCAGGCCGAGCGTACCACTCGACGTCATAATATCAAGTTTCTCAAAGTACAATGGTCACACCATTCTGAGGATGAAGCAACTTGGGAAAGGGAGGATCGTCTTCGACTTGAGTATCCCGCCTTCTTTCCGGAGGAACCCAAATCTCGAGACGAGATTCTTTTGAGTGGGGGTGAGTTGTCACATCCTAGTTAGCCATGCATTAGAGTGTTGCATCATGTTTACTCTTTCATCAGAAACCTGAAATGGGGATGACAGAACCCCCAGTCCCCTCTGAAACCAATTAGGGTTTACTAAAAACTTTTTCAATGAACCTGAAATGCCCTTCTAAAATGCCCATCATTTTTGTCTTGGTTCAGAACCTCTGCCAAAAGTGATGCACATTTTCCTAGGCCATCTTAGGGTTTTTGAATTAAATCATAAATATTTGAATTTGGGCATTTAAAATTATATAAAATATTTAAATGCTCAAATATCTCCAAACTAAAATGTTTCATGTTGGAAATAATCCAACTATGGACCAGGAGTAGTTTGGTGATTTTAGGAGTTGCCTAAGTATTTTATTTAATTCAACAAAGTTGCAGAAGTATTAAAAAAACAGAAAACAGAAAGAAAATGGAAAAACTTACCTGGCGCCCAGCACCCGGCCCACCTGCCGGCCCAGCCCAGCGCCGCTCCAGCGAGCTGCTTGCCGGCCAGGCAGGCAGGCAGGTGCCCGACGGCGACCGCAGCGTGCGCCACGCACCTGCTCGCCGCCTCGCCGCTCCCCTCGCCCGGTGACATCGTGGATCGGCCTACCTCGCTCCCCCGAACCCCCCAGACACCCCCTCTCCCCTCCAGCTCCTCCCCCTCGCGCTTCCCCCGCCATGACCGATGCCACCATCGCCGTGCCTTCGTCGTAGCCGTGCTCCCCGCCGCCCGTGCGTCCTCTCATCGTGTCCAGGAGCTCCGCCACTGTCCACTCCATCGAGCAAGCCGAGCCCCGAGCGCTCGCAACGCCCGAGTCCACCGCAACGACCTCGCCCGAACCACCGTCGTCGGAGATCCCGTTCAACGCCGTCGTCGCTCCGGTTCATCTCCGGCCACACCAAGGGCTTCGTCGCACTCACTGTGAGCTTAGCCATCTTCCCCTTCCGTCCGTTCTTGCTCCTGAGCCGTGTAGCGACCTCCCGGAGCTCAACCGCACCCACCGCCGTGGAGCTCGTCGCCGACGTGCTCCCGGTCATCCTCCGGCCACTCCGCGGTGTCCATCATGCTCACCGTGTCACTTAGCACCTAGCTAGCCACTCCCCGAGCCTCACCGACCCCTCTAGCGTCAAGTTCATCTTCGGCCGAACCCCGGTGGCCGCCAAAGTCGTCGCCGGCGCCAACTCCGGCCACCCCGACCCCAACGGACTCCACCAAGAGCTGCGGCTCGTCCTCAGCTCCACTCCGGTGGTCTCCGCGACCCATTTGGTGGCCGAAACAGCCAAAACCACTTCCGCCGCCACGTCGGGCTCGCCGGCGGCTAAACGCGGGTGTAGCCGGCCCGGGTTTGACCATGGGTGGGCCCTGGTTGACTCCCCTGAGTCAATGACAGGTGGGGCCCAGCTCTGTTAATTAAACAGGTTTAGTTTTAATTAAACTTTAATTAATTTAATCACCCTGACACGCGGGACCCACTGTTAGGTTTGACCCGGACGTGTTCCGTTGACCTGCTGACGTCACACTGACGTCAGGCTGACGCAATAATTGATTTTCTGGAATTAATCTAATATAGGAAATTCCAGAATATAGTTTAAACTTCAAAAATTCATAACTTTTATTCTGTAACTCCAAATCAGACAAATTATATATGAAAAATGATCAGAAAAATCCAATCTATCCATCTGTACTATTTTCATGCATGACTAAACAAGTTAACTTGATGTTTAATGAAGAAAAAGGAAAAACACTTTAAAGGGCCATGTTTGAGTTTGAAATTTGAATCTTTGATTCAAATTGGTTCAAACCCTTTGGGTCTTAGTTGCATTAGCCCAACACACTCATATTGCTATGTTTCATGCATGCATCATATTGTTGCACATTGTTTGGTGATGGTTGTGTATCGGTGTTCTTTGCGGCAGGTTCTGCCTCCGAGGAGTATCGTGATTACCCTAACGAAGAACCGTATCAGTGCATCGAACCATCAGGCAAGCAACCAACCATTTGATCATATCGATACAATCCCATGTTCTCGCTCCTGCTCTCTTTTACTGCATTAAGACAACGCGTTTCAAACTGTTGTGTGCTACGGTAGTTGAACCCACTTCCTCTGCATGACCTGTCATTGCCATAGTAACTAGATGAAACCCACTAGCATGTGTAGGAGTTGATTGAGCCATATGTATGTGTTGTTCCTACCTTGCTATGCCTGCTATGCTTAGAGTCGTGTCAGGTCTGGTTCATCTGGGTGATGGGCTAGAGTGAAATGATTATGTCGGTATGAGAGTGGTGTGGTGAACATGATTTGGTAAAGGTATCGATGAGAGGCCATGTAGGAGTACATGGTGGGCTGTTTCATTGAAGCCGACCTTAAGCACTGAGATCTGTATGTGTGATTTAAGAATCAGCTACTACCATGCATTGGGCCCGAAACCAATGGACCCTCTCGGCTTCTTATTCACCCTAGTTCTCCGTCCAGGAGTTGCAAGTAGTTTCTGGTGTTTGTAGCCTACTAGAGGCCGTGGACAGCGCTGACCGTAGGGGTGGGCTGTGATGCGGTAGGTACGTGGCCGGGTGTACCGAATACCCGTTAGGTATCTCGGGAACCCTGTTCACATCGTTCGGGGCCGTATGGGAAACCTCGGCCGGACTCCCTGCGGATGGAACCTGGATAGGCGATAAACCTAGACTGGAGGCTTAGGTGGTTAGGTAGGTCGTGGCCGACACCCACGTTGGGCTTCCGCTTGAAGGTTGCCGAGTACATGTCGTGTAAACGACGGTAAGTGGTGAGAGCGTGTATGAAGAAGTACACCCCTGCAGGGTTATCATGATCTATTCGAATAGCCGCGTCCGCGGTAAAGGACTACTTGGTTGCCTATACAGTTCATAGACAAGTAAATGGAAACTACTAAAAGCCTCAAGATAAGTGTGAGTGCCGAGGATGGCTCTTCCGTAGGAAGACGGAGGTGGATCCTCGGTAGTGTATTGAATTGGTGAGTAGTGGACTCGTGTACGCAAAACCATTTCAAGTTGGAGTCTCGTAGGTTAGCCTAGCCAAGAGTCAAAGCTGGCTTGCTGCAACAACTCCACCAACCCTTCTTGATAATATGCATGTATGTAGGATCTGATGTAAGTCTTGCTGAGTACCTTTGTACTCATGTTGCTATAATTTACATTTTTACAGAAGACGCTGCAACCCCTTCCGATGGGTTCTACGTAGACGTTGACATCAATGAGTAGGCTAAGGCCCAGGTGGTGATCCTGAGCTTGTGAAGGACCTTGTAGTATAGCTAGGCTTTCCAAGCCTCTTTTATTTTTCTAGTTGTCTGTACTCAGACAAGTTACTTCCGCTGCTAGTTTGTATGACTGTATGACTTGAATGCTGGGTCGTGTGACCCGTACCTTTGTGTATGTTATGTATGGCTCTCTGAGCCTTAAATAAAGTACTTGTGTCGTAGAGTCATGTTGTGATGCCTTGTTGTATTTGCACATATCGAGCATATTGTGTGTATGATTGAAATGCTTGGTATGTGTGGGATCTGACTATCTAGTTGTTTATCTTTAGTAGCCTCTCTTACCGGGAAATGTCTCCTAGTGTTACCGCTGAGCCATGGTAGCTTGCTACTGCTCTGGAACACTTAGGCTGGCCGGCATGTGTCCTTCTTCGTTCCGGTGTCTGTCCCTTCGGGGAATGTCACGCATTGAGTACCGCAGTCCTGTTAGCCCGCTACAGCCCGGTTTACCGGAGTCCTGCTAGCCCAGTGCTACAGCCCGGACCCACTTGCTGATGACCGACACGTTCGAAGCTGGGTCATGGATGCCTGTCCCTGTAAGTCTGTGCCACTTTGGGTTTACGATTAGTCATGTCAGCCCGGGCTCCTTATCATATGGATGCTAGTGACACTATCATATACGTGAGCCAAAAGGCGCAAACGGTCCCGGGCAAAGGTAAGGCGACACCCGTGGGGATACCGTGCGTGAGGCCGCAAAGTGATATGAGGTGTTACCGGCTAGATCGATGTGACATCGAGTCGGGGTCCTAACAGCGCTCCTCCATCTTCATGATATTCTCCAGGGGCGTTAGTCCTCATTTTCAACCCTTTTGGTCATTCGATGACAAAGGGGGAGAAATTTGAGTTAGTCTTCAAGCGGGTCTATCCTATATGGGCGTTTTTTATAAGTTACAACTCTCGTTCTTCTGATGACTTTGCTGGATCGAGTTGTAATCTTAAACTCTATGGTGGTCTGATACTTTTGCTGCGTTTTTCTGCATGCTTATTCCTCATCAATGTTAATGCATGCATGCTAAATTACATCAGTCACCATATTTCATCATGCATTTCAAATTCTTCCTATTATATGTCAAATGCGTGTATGAATTACAAGATATAGGGGGAGATCTCCATGATTATACTCTTCAAGTGTGCATTGCTTCAAAAGCAAATTCCTCACTATGCACATCTTCAGGATGAGTTCTTCTATATCTTGCAATCAAATTCCTCAATATCAGTATTTACACTTCATATGTTTATCCCCGTTGAAAACTTGACCTATATTGTCATCAATCACCAAAAAAGGGGAGATTGTAAGTGCATCTAGTGCCCCTTAGTGATTTTGGTGTATTGAAGACTTATAGGTTAAGAGACTGATGCGTTTGTAAGTGTACACAGGTCTATAAGTCTATGAGGAGTTTGATATTTACAGAGAAAGTCGACCCCTAAAAATGAAGTTCTTCGATTGAAGACTTTGGATTTTTGAAGACTTTCTGAAGACTTTGAAAGTGAAGAAATTGGTGTGTCCTTGAAGACTTGGTAATCATTCGAGGAACATGAAGCGTGAAGACTCTTGTTTTTACTGTTTCTTTTTCTCTTTCTTGAGTCATAGGAAACATTGTACTGTTAAAGGGGGTCGAGGAAATACTAAGGAAAAATTTCCATGTGATGATCAACTCAAAATCCTACACCTACCAATCCCTTCGAGTGAGGCCAATGGAAATCTCTCACAGTTCAGTCATATTCTTCAGTGACAGAGACGAAGTTCTTCTGGTCTCTGAGGAATTTGTTCTGACTGAGGAGTCAGGAATTCGCCTGTGGGAATTGCCTACACAGTGAGGAACATGATAGCCCTAAGGTATTTGAGAGTCAAATATTCCGACCGTTGTTGTGCTATGCGCCAGCTGTCCAAAATATCTACCCACCTAACGGTCATATCAGACAAGGGCATTTATGTCTTATTATGTCGGGCTGCTCCCCGGCTATAAATAGCCGCCCCCTACAACCACTAGTTGGTTGGCTGCTCCGAGAGAAACTGACACTTGTCATTTGAGAGCAACCCATCCTACGAGGTCTTTGAGTGAAAATCATCCAGTGAGGAAATCCCAAACCCAAACCTACAAAACCCCAAAGTGATTGAGCATCACTAAAGAGATTGATCCTGCGTGGATCTGACACTTGTTTCCTTTGAAGACTGTGCTTCTTCCAGACGGTTAGGCGTCAAGGTCTAGAGCATCCAAGAGGAATTGTTGATCGCCGAGTGACCGAGTTTGTGAAGGTTCGGAAGTCACCTAAAGACTTACCACGAGTGACTGGGCGAGGTCTGTGTGACTTTAGCTCAAGGAGAATACGGTGAGGACTGTGTGTCCGGGACTGGGTGTCCTCGAGTTTAAATACTCAGCCGCTCCAACCAGATGTACAACAGAGACAACAGTTGGAACTAGTCTACCAAATCATTGTCTTCGCCAAGCTTACTGGTTCAATTCCCTCACCTCAATCATTTCCTCATTTCTGTTGTTGTGTGCTTCACTACAAAAAAAGACACATCCGTGACATTTTGGGTCGAACGAAATTTTTTGCTGTCATACATATGACACTTCTATGACGATAATTGTGACAAAACCAGGTATCATCATACATGTGGTGGGCTCCTACTTCTATGACAAAAAATCATGACAGAAAATGGGCTTTTCATCCTGGGCGGGCCGGAGACGCAGCTGCATGACATTCTTTGGGCCGTCCATGACGGAAAAACCGTGGTAGAAGCGAGGGCAAGGAAAAATTCGAGGAGTTCCCGGTTACGGTGGGAGGTCGGGGGCCGAGCGATGCGCGTTTCTCTCGTATACGTACGCGCGCGTATCCAAGGCGTTGGCTGTAACTGAACCCGAGCGAGGCATTGGGCTCTAACTGAACCCGAGCGATTGCACTGCAGGCTACGCATTACTGAACCCGAGCGATCGATCGATGGCTGTTAACTGAACCCGATCGAGCGATTCCTTCGCTACTGCTGCTAACTGAAGCCGATCGATTGGATGAATAGTCAACGTTGCGGGGGGGAGAGTTGGATGGACAGTGAGCGGTGGCGTTACCTCTGGATGAACTGGACCCCGTGGTGTGGTGGAGGGCTGGATGAACAGTAGACGGTGGAGGGGTGCACGTGGAGGGGTGGTTGAACAGGACCCCGTGGTATGGAGGGCTGGATGAACAGTAGACGGTGGAGGGGTGCCCGTGGAGGGGTGGATGAACAGGACCCCGTGGTGTGGAGGGCTGGATGAATAGTAGACGGTGGATGGGTGGTTGAACAGTAGTCGGTGGAGTAGCGCGCGGTGGAGGCTGGATGAACAGGAGCCCGTGGAGGCTGGAGGAGGTCGACGGTGGAGATGAACAGTATCTCGTGGAGTCCCATTTTGCGGTACGCCACACCCCTCTCGATCAACAGGACCCCCGTTTCGACCGTAGGAGGTCCGTTTCGTCCATTTTGCGGTACGCCACACCCCTCCTAATCAACAGGACCCCCGTTTCGACCATAGGAGGTTTGTTTCCTCCGTTTTGCGGTACATCATACCCCTCCCGATCAACAGGACCCCCATTTCGGCCGTAGGAGGTCCGTTTCCTCCGTTTTGCGGTAGGTCAGACCCCTCCCGATGATCAAGATCCTGTTTCGAACGTGGCCGGTCGAACACAAGGCTGTTTCCTTCATTCTGTGGTATGCCAGGCCTCGTTTCCATCGCTTGTTCCGTCCAAGCCCTCCCGATGAACATGACCACGCATTCCGTTCTGACCCAGCCGGTTGGCTCCCACGCGTTCTATTGCCTCCCGATGAACACAACGCATTCCGTTGCCTCCCCATGAACACGACGACGACGTTGTTTCTTCGTTCCGACCCAGCCATGTTCATGAGCCCTAGCCGTACGTATGCGCGACTAGGCGTTCGAGACCCTGCCCATATGTACATACATGGCCGTATTTTCTTTCTTGCAACCTGGCCGTTGTGCGTACGTGTACATGCTACATGCGCGCCTCTACTACGACACGTGCGCGCCTCTACTACGACACGTGCGCGCCTCTACATCGACCAGTATGTACGTACACGTTCGCGACCAGAATGACAACGCTACGTATGCTTCGACCAGGTGGGTTCCGACTGTCAGGCACTTCCTTGCCTGCGAAGATGTAGCTGGTGGGTCCCAACAGTCAGGGGGGCGAATCGTTTTTTTTTGCCCGGACGCACTTCCTTGCGTGTGAAGATGTAGCTGGTGGGTCCCAGCAGTCAGGGGGAAACGTTTTTTTTGCAAAATACGGTGGCCTGTCTGATTGGTCCCTGCTGTCATGTGGAGGAATAAATATTTTGCACGTAATAAGGAGGCACTTCCTTGCTGCGGCCGTGGACCCAGTTGTCAGCCTTTCCACGTACGGTCCACGTCCGATGGAAGCCGTTCCTTGACCATGTTGACCACACAACGCCGAGAGCACCAGGGCGGTGGACGACGGTGAGGCCTAGGAAGGGGACGACGCGGAGCCGGGGAAGACGCGGCAGTGGATGCCCACGCGTAGAGGAGTACGAGGGTTCACTTGTTCGCTACTGTGTGAGGCTGCCATCGCTGCAGAATAACAGGGGGTGTGGGTGAGTAGAGGGATGGACTGGCCAGCGGTGGGAGTAGTAGGGGGCGGTGAGGCCTCCGCGGCATCACAGCCGGCCATGGGAGGCAGGAGCATGCGGCACTACCGACGCTGCTTTGGGCGGCTGGAGCACGAAGACCAGAGGTTGAAGAAGCACTACGGCTGTTGGATGGACATCGTACGGTCACTGGAGCTAGAATCATTCATATTGACTAAGTTGACAAAGCCCTCCGTCCCCGTAAACTTAGTAGGCCCACAAGTCAGCCTCCCACCAAGGTGAGTCCCAGCTAGCAGGGGGAGTATTCATTTTTTTGTGCGTAATAAGGAGGCATTTCCGGTGGGTCCCAGCTGACAGTGGGGGGAACATTTTTTTCGCGAAATACAGAGACCCTTCCGGTGGGTCCTAGCTATCAGGTGGAGGAATCATTATTTTGCGCGTAATAAGGAGGCATTTTCCTGTGTGGGCCCCTACTGTCAGCCTCTTCCGATGGCTGTTGTTTGTTGACCATGTTGACCTCGCCGTGCCGAGAGCACAAACACGATGGACGAGGGCGAAGCCCAAGAAGAGAACCACCCGGAGCCGACGAAGCCACCGCAGTGGATGCCCATGCTGAGGGGAGAATGATCGCTGACTGGTCGGCTGCGGGGTGAGGCTGACATCGCCGGAAAATAACAGGATGTGTGGGTGGTTAGAGGGATGGCCTGGCGGCAGCACAACCAACCATGGGAGGAGGGACCAGGCAGTCCCGCCGGAGCTGGTTTGGGCGGCTGGAGCACGAAGATCAGAGATTGAAGAAGCACGGCGGCCGTTGGATGGACATCCAACAGTCACTGATGTGTGTTAAATAAGTTGACAAAGCCTTGTGTACGCGTCAAAAAAAAATTTAGGACAGCGTCATCGCCAACCTAGTAGGCCCAGAAGTTAGCCTCCAAATCTGTGGAAAAAGTATACAAACCATTAGCCATTATTTTCAATAATTTACAGCCCATTTCCTAATTCTTAAGGATATTTGAAGCCCATATTCTTTTTATTAGCATTATAGACCATATATTCTGGGCATTGCTAAAAAATTGAACGAAATCTTGCATATTTCGGTGGGGTCCGAACTCTTTTAATCACGAAATTGCGAGTCACGTTAAAAAAATTTCAAAAAATTATATCAATATAAAATTCAAAAAACAATTCTCCGCAAAAAAATGAATGAAATTTAGAATCTTAACTAGCAAGATGCCCGTTCGTTGCACAGAACATGAAGATGCATTTGTATGAGTAGTTTATCTTGTGGGAGAAAAGATGATACTTTAATGTAATTGCCAGTTGGCTTTGGTTTTTATAAGAGTAGAGAGTAGAGAAATCCTAAAAAAATGATATTTTAATGCAATTGCCGGTTGGCTTTGGTTTAAAAATTTACAGCCCATTTCTTACAACTTATAGCCCGTTTTCTGGGGAAGCCCATTTCTTACTACTTACATCCCTCCTCGTCTTGAAAGATTTGCAGCCTAGCAGGGCTGAGAAAAGCAAGTAGGCTGCGGTTTTGTTATTCTCCAAAAAAAAGAACTGGGCTAGCCAATTTCAGAAAGAAAAAATATATCAACTGGGCTCGTCATGTGCTTAATAAAAGCGTAAGCATGGGCTAGACGGGCCACAGCCCCCGCACAGTGCGCAGTTGATCTCCGTCTCTGAAACTGAAAAACAACTGGGCGAGCTACTGGGTCCCTGGTGTTATCCGCTCGTTGTGTAATTTTCTCGTTTATTGACTACATTGACAATGGACTGGAACCTAGTTGTCAAACAATTAGGAGGACGTATTTTTTGGCTTGTAATAACGAGGCACCTGCTTGCGAAATGCAATGACCCTGGTGGGTCCCTACTGTCAGCCTCTCCACGTATAGTCATCTCCTGATTCCTCTTGGTTGTTGACCATGTTGACAACACCAGACGGCAGCGGGCACAACGAGCTAACCAAGGCGGAGAACAACGGCAAGGCCTCGGACGGGAACGAACAGCAGCCATGGAAGATGCGGCAGTGTAGTGGCAGGTGGAGGGGAGTACGAGGGCAACAACATGCAAGTCAAGCATACAAATGGTACAAAAAGCCCAAGGATTAATTGTTCATCAAATTTTTATACAAAACCCAGATTGAACATGACAGTAACATCTAACCCAACCACTATTTTTTGCAGTCACAAACAAATGGATCGGTCTGATCCATAAAATCAACATCTTGTGCAAAAAACATTATTTCAAGATGTCTATAACTTATTGTAAATAGAAGCTGGGCATGTTTAGAAGCCCATTTGTCCACCCCGAAACTTCTTTTTTTGCTATTCAACATGTTCATCCGTGAGAAATCTCTTGTTGTAAAAATTAAGCCTCATGGACAATAGTAACCTCGCATTCAATAGGAAGAATGTGACAAAGCTTCTGTTTGCCTAGTTGGATGCATATCGTCCCATCATTTTGTCCTCAAACGAATGTCATGAGAACTTAGAAAATCCGTGTGCTTATTACGCCAACAATTGGTTACATGTTTTTCTCCATGTGGTTCTGCCTAAGTAGACATGAAGATTGAAAACAGTTAAGGTCTAAAAAAAGAGTAAGTCGAAATAACGACAGCCGAACAGTTAATTCTAGTACAATATATACAGGCTTTCAATGTGCATGAAATCATCACCTCTATGTATAAATTCTCCAGAGATCGAAAGCATCGCAATAGGCAAATAATTATGTCCAGATCAAAACTATACATTCTGATATATATGATCTTGACAGAATCCAGCAACATTGATAGGCTATCAATGGACGAACTCTTCATTGAGCATATAACATAATATTAGTACCCAAAGTGTACTCCAAGATGATATAAAACTTATGCGCACAAATGAAAAATGCAGCATATGATTGCAAATGTGTAGATGATAATATACGGTATCTGAAAAAGTGAGGAGCCAAACACCCACTCCTTGTCATTATTAAACGGGTCATGAATTACACCCAAGGTCTCTAGTTTGGGCGCAGAGACGACAGTTATTTCTGAAGGTGTATAACAATTATGAAGGAGCAACCTTTCAAGTGAAGGGGCATCTTCGATGATGAGTTGTTGTCCTTTAAAACAAATTCCAATGCTTTTAAGGTGAGGCGACCTTATTTGGAGACAACTGATACCGATTTCTATTCCCAAAACAAGCAGCAAGCGGACTAGGGCAGGGCAACTGGAGTGGATGATGCTGTGTAGTGAGGCCTCCGACAGATAAACCACCACAAGCGCAAGTTTTTTTAGCAGTGGGAGTCGAAGCATTTGTACCAGATCGTCTAGTAGATGGCACCGGGCGAAGGTGGCGGTGTGGAGAGAGGAGGAAAACCGCGAGATGGACAACGGTGGTGTGGGCACGAATTCTTCGTATGTTTTTGGTATGAAACTTTCATGGTAATGGTAGAACTCAAACTGCTGGAGTTTTCCGAATTCAGGGGATGTCAGCCAAGTGTCCACCTTGCCGGGTATGGGCAGCGGGTAGCTTGTCGGGATGCAGAGGCATTGAATGGGGCCCTGCTGGTGAGAAGAGACGATGGCTCTGAGGAGATCAAATTCAGGAAGGATAGATATCTGACGACAGTCGAGATTGAGGGGCGCGGTACACCATAGAGGGCGCCACCGAGTTGAGAGGACTTGTGTGCGGCAGCAATCCTTGGTGGGGAGAAGCGAGATGATCTCCTCAAGGATGACGCCCAGGAGATCGCTGATGCGGTCCACCGGAGATTCTACCGATTCCTCAGATCCGGGTGGGGGCTCGGCGCTTCTCCCTGCGCTACTGGGTGCGGGGTCTACAACCGGCGTCGCCGCTGGCGGGAGCCTCATCTTCTTGGCGCTGGGGCCAGCCGACTCCATTTTCCTTGTGGGCGTCGTGCTGAGCTCACAGGTTTGAGCAGAGTAGCCAGAGATGAGCCTAGTGGCAGTGCGAGTGGGGAAGAAGGAGGTCTGGGGATTTCTGTCGGAGTGGAAGAAGAGGAGCAGGCTTTTCTGTACGAGTGAGGAAGAAGGTGAGCGGGGTTTTCTGGACGAGTGAGGAAGATTGGGGAGCGGGGGGAATTGGTTTGGGAGACAAAGCGGGAGAGCGAGCTGTTTGTATTTATAAGGCCCGCTGCACTAACTACTCGCTTTTTCCCAAGAACCGCTCCATTCTTTTGCGTTGCTGCATTGGAGCTGGCGCATGGGCTTGGCTGACTGGCCATGCATGTAGGATGCATGTGCCCGCCGGCCACTGCATGCGCCTGGTTTGTTACTAGGCCTATTTAACAGGGTGGTTATGGAGTAAATTAAGGAGATTTATTTTCTCTGTGTGCATCCACCAAATTAGAGGATGCGGTACTGGATGCAGACACGCACGTTAAACTAACATTCAGAAGAACAATAGTTCAGCATGTCTATGCATCTCAATGATTCACCATACTATAACCAATATACAAAGCAGTGAGAAGGTGTGGAAATAAAGAAAATCGGTCGATGCTTCTTTGAGCAAAGGGCCTCCCTGCGCATGCATTAATTTCCTGGGCATGCTTGTTTCTTCTCAAAATGTTGCGAGCACTTTGAGCATATTGGCAACTCCACAGCTAGCTAGCTGCCTCATCTTGCAATTGATGCTGACACATTTGCAGCAGACACATGAGGCAATAGAGATGACTCAACATGGGTCCATATTGTGCAGTTCCCCTGAAATCATATTCGTTGTCCTGAATCTGAAAAGATAGGAAAACAGTAGCTATACTTAAAGGTGTTGCAAAACAGTAGCACATATCAATAGCTCGGCATGACAAAACACGATCATCTGGATGAAGGGGATACTGACCTGCCTGAGGAAGATTACATATAATTTCGTAAGTCCTTGGTTGATTTCCACCTTCGGCTGCACTGCTTGTTTGCTCCTCCACACATGACAGGATCGTTCCGCACTGGATTCAGCAAGTCAACGTACGAATAAGCTAATTTCATCTTGCGGTGGTCATTGTACCTAGTTACGAATGTAGGAATACCTGGAGCACCATGAGGTTAGCTGACAACAGGTAGATGCAGCCATATAAAATTTGTGCGGTGCTACCAAAATTGAGGTTTGTATCCCTTCCCGTTATGAGAACTCTTCTTGAAGTTGGTAGAATGTGACGGCTTGTTCTTTGCATCAAACTTGCCTTTCCCTTGAGATTTGTTCTTGTTGTTTTAGGGCTGGTTGGGCTGGAAGTTCCTCTCGTGTACCATGTGGGCACTAGAAGCTCCCTCAGCGACCCGAGCATGTGTGCTTTTGCTCTCGCCTTCTCCTCAAAATCAAGAGTGCTAATGAGATCCAAAACAGAAAACTCATGTCTCTTGTTTTTCAGAGAAGTAGCAAAATCGTTCCACGAAGGTGGAAGCTTGGCAATGATGGTCCTAGCAACAAATTTGTCCGGCAACACACACTTAAAGTACTCAAGTTCCTTAGAGAGTGACTGTATCTCATGAGTTTGCTGAACAACAGAGCGCTCATCAGTCATCTTGTAGTCACGGAATTGCTCCATGACGTACAACTCGTTGCCAATGCCAGAGGGCCCAAACGTGGCCTCAAGCGCAGCCCACATGTCTTTGCTACTGTCAAACGACATATATGAATCCACAATGGAATCGTCAAGAACACTCAGCAGGGTGACTTTGAAGAGGGTATCCATGTTCTGAAAAGCTTCCTGCTGTGTAGGATTAAGATCACCCTCAGGCTTACCCTTAGTGGCGTCATAGCAGTACATGATCTGAAACCAATATATTGCTCTTGTGCGCCACCTTTTATATTGCACCCCCTTAAAAGTAGGCAGCTTCAAAAGTGCAGCAAAACCACTCGGAGTAAATTGCCTGTAATCAAGGTTTTGGATTGGATTGTTGAATATATGAGCAATTTAGTATGAGATTTAATCCGAATCAGCAGTAAATAGATCATGACAACAATTGCAAGCATCAAAGTAATGATGCGGACTAAACCAGGAGGATAGAATCACATACTGTACAGCGGGAGCAGAACCGATGTGGTTGATGTTGTCACTCATGTCGTTGATGAAGAGGTTACCGAGGTCGGGGAAGAAGGCTGTCGTTGAGGAAGTCGTCGCTGGCAGCAGTCACAGGAGTGTGCTCCCCAAAAACCTGATCGCCCCTCTCCCGTACAGGATCACGAAAGGCGGGGTTCGGAGGACTGCTGTCCCTTCTCGCGGTGCATGCCGGAAGGAGGGCTGGAGAAGAATTGTGTGGCGGTGCTAAGATCTGGAACGGTGCGAAACCATATGATACAGCGGCGGCTAGGGTAGAGCATGTCAGGTTGGTCATGCGGGTATAATAGTAGGCCTTTTGCCCCCAAACCCCACGTCCAAGTCAATAATAGCTCAAAAAAAGTCAATAATAGCCCCACCAAGGTTTGTCTCAAAAAAACGGAGTAATTAAGGCGTCTGTTAGTCCCTTTAGTATAAATACAATATCATTAATAATGGCCCCACCTTTTGTCTCACCAAGTATGTTGGAGTACAACCGGCTACACGTTTACAATCCGCTTCTCTTCTCTCTCCTCTTCTCTCTCCTTCAACTAAGCACAAATACTATATTTAAATCCTTATAGCCTGCTTATGTCATCTAATTGTAGTACTTGCTCTAAAGTTACTATCCACTGGGTAGTCTGAAATGTTGGGCGTGCAGCGGGCGGTGCCCTCGGTCGGTGCGCCGCTTCAATGGCGGAAGCAGTGAGAGGTCGCGTCGCCCTGACTTGCCATCAATGTGGAGCGGCGGGCTCAGCTGGCGCCGGGAGGGAAGCGCGCACGGGAGGGGGGAGCGGTTTTTTTTGGACCAAGAAGGTGAGAAGCCAACTTGGGATCGGTCCGGACGGGGAAATATCATGTGCTCCCATACTCTGCATATGACACTAGTCTATGTTACTACTCCCTCCTTTCCAGTTTATAGAGATGTTTAGAGTAACATAGTAATATCTTACAGTACAAGTTACTCCCCACTATGACCAGCCTTGGCCTCTCCCAGTGATCCACCATGTATAGCTGCTAAGCCTGCCACGTAGGCATAAAATATGATGTGGCACCAATAAACTAAGCACCTATGCATTGAAGACTTGAGTTACTAAGCCATCTAATGCACTTAGCACCTCATCTAAAGATCATTAATAGTATAGCCAGTGCCATGTCATCTACAGCCCATCTTATAGTCAGCATGTACAATAGTAGATCAAAAGAGTGTGCTACTACTTTTTTATTCTGTGGCCCACCTTTCATTCTCAAAAAGTGCCTAGGAGAATGTGCTAGAGCTGGCTCTTCACGAAGAGCCCGCTTACCTTCTCTCTCCTCTTCTCTTTCCTCCAACTAAGCAGAAATATACTAGTTTATTCCTTATAGCCCGCTGACTCAGCTCTATTGTACTTGCTCTAAGCACATCTAAGCACTTACTAGCACCCCCTTGACCATGAACCTTGACGGTGTACGTCACCTTGTGTCTCATAATTTTCCTCGTCATCATCTGAGTCCTAGAAGATCTCACCCACATCATCATTAGCATGCAGCCGCCTTGATAGACAACATGCGCAGAAGGAGTAGAGGCGACTGGGGACGCACCACCACCATGTCGTGGGAACTCCGTATGTGCTCGTGTGCATGCAGCGTGCGTGTTTTTCCATTGATGCTAGCTCTAAGGCCGAGGTTGTGGTCATCTTCGTCTCTGACTGCGACTAGTAGTTGAGCAATGACAACAAAGAGGTGCTGCAAGAGATGCGTATGCACCGTTGCGTGCGAGCTTCGTCGTAGCACGACGAACCGGATGTCGCCGCGGATGGCACACGCCTCCATGCAGCCGAGTGTGTGCGCATGCATGTGTTATTCACGTGCATTCTGCGGCCGAGCGTGTGTGCATGCATGTCTTGTGTACGTGCATTGTGTGCTCCATGCTGTGTGTGTATGTGCATGAGTTGGATCGGGTGGAGTTAGTGCGTTGGCTTGTGTACATGTGTGGCTGCATGCGTCCTGTACATGCAAAAAGTTCACGTTCTTTTATTTGTTTATAGGTGGGCAGGCGCTAAAAAACAGGGGAAAACGCGCAAGGTTCCTTGCAGACGCTCCACCGCGAGGTTCCTTGCTCCTCCTCGGTCGTCAGGAATCTATGCTCTTCAACTCTTTTCTTTTACGTGAGCTTTGTTCATCCTTTTCCCAACACGCGAGACATCTAGCATCAAGGTGCGCGTGTCATGCAAGAAAATGGAGATAATTAGATAAGCAGTGCGTAAGTGAGTCGTG
>NC_041385.1:141845337-141865601 GCF_002162155.2 Triticum dicoccoides
AGTGAGTCGTGCACTTCGATGGCACCTACGCAATATTTTTTCTCCTCGATGGCACGTGAATAGTGCACGTACTCAACAACAGAGCACGGGATGGTAGCAATGACATGGTCAGCCCTTTTTTGGAGAGAGTACGTACTACTAGTAAATAACTTTTATGTGTCCCGTCAACTCGCAGAACGACGGGAAGCTTGATTACGCCTTCTCCCTCGCCAACGCGTGCGCGGTGGCTCGTAGCACGAGGAGAAACTTTTGCTTACAAGCGGTGGACGTCCAGCAGTTCATTTGGTGTCAGATTGCCAGAAGCACTATTGTAGAACCATCGACTTCCGGAAGAGGCGAAGAGCCAAGCGCAAGGTCACCTACTAACCTTAGGCTAGGCGTAGTGGGAGTAACATAAGTAGGGGTACCTCCTTTTTTTATTCTAGAAACAACCACACGCGAATATCAAGGTGCTGGTTACGAAGAACAAATTTCCTGTAGTTCGTGCTCAGCCCTCCTCTATCTCTCTTCTCAGCCAGCCAGCGGACGCGCGGAGCCCATCGTCTGTTTGCTCACATGCGGCCCCACATGTCAGTGAAATTGCAAGAGGACCCACTAAACCTGCACATCTTTCACCTTGACGTGCTGGTGATGAAAAAAAATCCAATAAAGATCTTCGGTGGCCACTTTTGGAGTTACTCAAGAGTAGTAAGATTCTATTTACAGTTTAACCCAAGATGCACATCTCGTGGCTTCAACTACCACTCTATTTTCTTTCATGACACGACCTGGATGATGGATGTCCCACGTGTCGACAAAAGGAGGAAGAACCCGACCAAATCTTCGGTTGTGCTCTCGGATTAGACTAGTTGTGATAACTTAAAAAATTTATTGTGTACTCCCACCGTTCCAAAATACTTGACTTCCATTTGTCCAAAAATGGATGTACCTATATACTAAAACGTGTCTAGATACATATATATTTTGACAAATAGAAGGCATGTATTGTGCAACGGAGGGAGTAGAATGGATGCAAGTTTTTGTATTGGGAAGAAGAGTACATCCATATATTGATAGAGCGTTGGAGTTGGCCTTACAAGTGGGACCGCAGTTGAGGAAACCGACTATCGGCAAACCCCCACCTCGCCCGCCGCACGATGGCTGAGTTAGAGAAACGATGAGGTTGAAGAGATTGCTCTAGCACGGACTCCAAGAAATATGGTGTCAGATGGAAGTCGTGCTGGTAGCGTGTGCCGTACTCCTGGACGTGAATGCTTGTTCTGGCCCATGCCACCCTACTACTCCTACTACTTACTTATATAGTACTAGTATCGAGGATTCGAGGTGCTGGTTACGTACAATATGGCTACAGTAAAAACACTCGCATGACACGCGAAGCATGTGAAGCTAGTACAAATAGTGTACTACTATTGTTGATTGGCCTCATCCGATAACCTGTTGCAATGCACGTACAATTATGTATTCGAAAAATATTTTTTTGCCTCATCGCACCACTCACTCACAGAAGCAACTCGAAATCTATTCATAAATTTAGTAAGTTTATCACAGGCATATCATTTTATTACATACAACAGGTCATCAACCCACATCGACAATGAGGATACATTATAAATACTAAAGTTTTCACCACACAACAAATAACAAGCAATGAAATGAACTTCCACTCAACCATTCCTCGGTGTTGGAAATGCTTGCTTTGAACCACAAGTGATTCTCTGAGACGGGCCATCTATTGTTGATCTCGAGACCAACGCAGGACAGATCATCCAGGCTGAAGTGGCCTACTATATCAGTACCAGGGAAGGGAACCACCCTAATGTCCGAGGTGTAGACACAGTTGCTTCTCATAAATGGTACTAGTAACATTGTGTCAACAGCAGTTGGATCGCCTTTCACCATCATCGGATAGTTCTGTCCAAGGAAGAGCGAGTTTTCTCCAAGACTATCAATTCTGTACCAGGGAGAAGGTGTTGGTGCTAGCCCACTAGTATCCATCCCGAATACCATGCAACGGGTGTTGGAATAGGTCCGGAGAGTGCGACCATGGGAGACAACACGTGCTCCCTCAGTAGTAACATCATCACTGGGTTGTATACAAACAAGAAGAGGTGATCCATCAGAATTAGTTGTCAGGCGCCACTGAGTATAGACGTTCTGCTCGTCCTCATGCTCATGATCATCACCCTCGCCATCTCCCCCTTGGTTATAAATTTTTTCAACTATAGATGGTGGAATGTCCATAGGACCTTGAAAACACAAGAAGAAGGTTAATTAGTAAAGGGAAACTTTCTAACCCGCATGCATGTGGATGAAACAATTATAATTATGGTCGAAGACAAACGTAACTCCGCCTATGTTGTCTCAACATAGCCGGTCCCAAGCCCGGGTAAAGGAGGAGGGTTGTGATAGGCTTGGCGAGCCAACGTAAAAACTCAGCCACTCTTATGGAGATGAAACCCAAAAGATTTTCTTTGGGGCGTAACACTCTCAGCGACGCGCCACATCGGAACCCGGGTGTGGTGGAAAATGGGCAAGGGCCGGGCCGTCACCCCTCAAGTGGCGCGCCGTATCTTGATCCGGATACGGTGGCAAGTGAGCGAGGATCGGGTCGTCGCATCCTTAGTGGCGCGCTACATCGGCGCCCGGATGTAGTGGAAAATGAGCAAGGGTCTTCGCATTTGACTCGACGAGTGCGAAGGGTAAGGAAGCTAGCCGAGCCTAGGAGGATTCGCTTAGGTAGCTGGAACGTAGGGTCTTTGACAGGGAAGCTTCGGGAGCTAGTTGATGCAGCGGTGAGGAGAGGTGTTGATATCCTTTGCGTCCAAGAAACCAAATGGAGAGGACAGAAGGCGAAGGAGGTGGAGGATACCGGCTTCAAGCTGTGGTACACGGGGATGGCTGCAAACAGAAATGGCATAGGCATCTTGATCAACAAGAGCCTCAAGTATGGAGTGGTAGACGTCAAGAGACGTGGGGACCGGATTATCCTGGTCAAGCTGGTAGTTGAGGACTTGGTTCTCAATGTTATCAGCGCGTATGCCCCGCAAGTAGGCCACAATGAGAACACCAAGAGGGAGTTCTGGGAAGGCTTGGAAGACATGGTTAGGAGTGTACCGATTGGTGAGAAGCTCTTCATAGGAGGAGACCTTAATGGCCACGTGGGTACATCTAACACAGGTTTTGAAGGGGCGCATGGTGGCTTTGGCTATGGCATCAGGAATCAAGAAGGAGAAGATGTCTTAAGATTTGCTCTAGCCTACAACATGATTGTAGCTAACACCCTCTTTAGAAAGAGAGAATCACATCTGGTGACTTTTACTAGTGGCCAACACTCTAGTCAGATTGATTTCATCCTCTCGAGAAGAGAAGATAGGCGTGCGTGCCTAGACTGTAAGGTGATACCTGGAGAGAGTGTTGTACCCCAGCATAAGCTGGTGGTTGCTGACTTCCGCTTTCGGATTCGTGTCCAGCGGGATAAGCGTGCCAAAGTCGCTAGAACGAAGTGGTGGAAGCTCAAGGGGGAGGTAGCTCAGGTGTTCAAGGAGAGGGTAATTAAGGAGGGCCCTTGGGAGGAAGGAGGGGATGCGGACAATGTGTGGATGAAGATGGCGACTTGCATTCGTAAGGTGGCCTCGGAGGAGTTTGGAGTGTCCAGGGGAAGGAGAAGCGAAGATAAGGATACCTGGTGGTGGAATGATGATGTCCAGAAGGCGATTAAAGAGAAGAAAGATTGCTTCAGACGCCTATACCTGGATAGGAGTGCAGACAACATAGAGAAGTACAAGATGGCGAAGAAGGCCGCAAAGCGAGCTGTTGGTGAAGCAAGGGGTCGGGCATATGAGGACCTCTACCAACGGTTAGGCACGAAGGAAGGTGACAGGGACATCTATAAGATGGCTAAGATCCGGGAGAGGAAGACGAGGGATATTGGCCAAGTCAAATGCATCAAGGACGGAGCAGGCCAACTCTTGGTGAAGGACGAGGAGATTAAGCATAGATGGCGGGAGTACTTCGACAAGCTGTTCAATGGGGAGAATGAGAGTTCTACCATTGAACTGGACGACTCCTTTGATGAGACCAGCATGCGTTTTGTGCGGCGCATCCAGGAGTCTGAGGTGAAGGAGGCTTTAAAAAGGATGAAAGGAGGCAAGGCGATGGGCCCTGATTGTATCCCCATTGAGGTGTGGAAAGGTCTCGGGGACATAGCGATAGTATGGCTAACCAAGCTTTTCAACCTCATTTTTCGGGCAAACAAGATGCCAGAAGAATGGAGACGGAGTATATTAGTACCAATCTTCAAGAACAAGGGGGATGTTCAGAGTTGTACTAATTACCGTGGAATTAAGCTGATGAGCCATACAATGAAGCTATGGGAGAGAGTCATTGAGCACCGCTTAAGAAGAATGACAAGCGTGACCAAAAATCAGTTTGGTTTCATGCCTGGGAGGTCGACCATGGAAGCCATTTTCTTGGTACGACAACTTATGGAGAGATATAGGGAGCAAAAGAAGGACTTGCATATGGTGTTCATTGACTTGGAGAAGGCCTATGATAAGATACCGCGGAATGTCATGTGGTGGGCCTTGGAGAAACACAAAGTTCTAGCAAAGTACATTACCCTCATCAAGGACATGTACGATAATGTTGTGACAAGTGTTCGAACAAGTGATGTCGACACCGATGACTTCCCGATTAAGATAGGACTGCATCAGGGGTCAGCTTTGAGCCCTTATCTTTTTGCATTGGTGATGGATGAGGTCACAAGGGATATACAAGGAGATATCCCATGGTGTATGCTCTTTGTGGATGATGTGGTGCTAGTTGACGATAGTCGGAGGGGGGTAAATGGGAAGTTAGAGTTATGGAGACAAACCATGGAATTGAAAGGGTTTAGGCTTAGTAGAACTAAAACCGAGTACATGATGTGCGGTTTCAGTACTACTAGGTGTGAGGAGGAGGAGGTTAGCCTTGATGGCCAGGTGGTACCTCGGAAGGACACCTTTCGGTATTTGGGGTCAATGTTGCAGGAGGATGGGGGTATTGATGAAGATGTGAACCATCGAATCAAAGCCGGATGGATGAAGTGGCGCCAAGCTTCTGGCATTCTATGTGACAAGAGAGTGCCACAAAAGCTAAAAGGCAAGTTCTACAGGACGGCGGTTCGACCCGCAATGTTGTATGGCGCGGAGTGTTGGCCGACTAAAAGGCGACATGTTCAACAATTAGGTGTAGCGGAGATGCGTATGTTGAGATGGATGTGTGGCCACACGAGGAAGGATCGAGTCCGGAATGATGATATACAAGATAGAGTTGGGGTAGCACCAATTGAGGAGAAGCTTGTCCAACATCGTCTGAGATGGTTTGGGCATATTCGGCGAAGGCCTCCAGAAGCTCCAGTGCATAGCGGACGGCTAAAGCGTGCGGAGAATGTCAAGAGAGGGCGGGGACGACCGAATTTGACATGGGAGGAGTCCGTTAAGAGAGACCTGAAAGATTGGAGTATCGACAAAGAGCTAGCTATGGACAGGGGTGCGTGGAAGCTTGCTATCCATGTGCCAGAGCCATGAGTTGGTTGCGAGATCTTATGGGTTTCACCTCTAGCCTACCCCAAGTTGTTTGGGACTAAAGGCTTTGTTGTTGTTGTTTTGTTTGTCGAGGACAAACGTACCGAAACTACGAGGATCCCATGCAAAAATAGTGCCATGAGCGGTGGAAGCAAACACAAGACCCTCATATTGAATTGCATCACAGTACACATCCATGTATAGAAATTGATTTTTGAGCAATATCCATCGAGTCAAACCACCAAGGACGGAAACAAGCTTGTTGAAGATAGCAACAACTTCATAGTTGTTGTAATTCCAAGAGCGGTTGGGAACTCGACAAATTGCTATCTTCCATAGAAGACAGCCACCATGAACGTATTTGAACGTGCGTAGAATACCGGTGTGCTCAACCTCTGGGCAGTCTGCTGAGATTTTTGGAAGTGGAACCCGGTCACTAGTGTACACATTCACAAGTTCCCACTCGCAGTTGGACCCAATGTAAACAACCCAATCTCCATTTGCGCCTGCCCAAGCCTTGCCCTCAAGCAATGGCATCTTAACATCATACATATCATTATCAAGCGGCATCAACTTGCACAGGGCGAGGCCTCCGTCGTGCCGGCACCAGTCCTCAGGGTCACGGCGAAGAAGTTAGGGGAGATCAAACTGCTCCTTGACTCTTGGGTTCCTTGTAATGATGTTATTAGTTGAGTCGAGAATGGGCTTGAACGAACCTATCATGCTAGCCGAGGTGATGACGTCGCACCGATCAATGAGTTCCTCCTCCATGTCATCTTTCAGATTGGGGCAAGAATAACGGAGTCGTTTCTGGCATGTTCCCTACATGGAGAAGACGATTGAACAATGGCAGAAGAAAGGGTGAAGGGCTAAAGGAAAATGGAGGAGGGAGAGGAAGAGCATGCGACAACAGTTCCAAATCGAGAGGGAAAGGCGAAGAGTAGTTGGATGGTTGCCAGTTTGCCACGGTTCACGAAGAGGTGCCCCGGCCTACATGTCCGTTCGGAAATACTCCTACTACTCGCCGTCGTCTCACTGATATGTTGGAATAGGACCACATGTCAATGAAACATGGTGTGTAATTTCTCGTGCAAAATGCGATCTGGCCGCGTTGGTCTGAGGTGCTGCATTAGTTTTTTTTTTGAAAGTTTGCCGCATTAGTTATCGATCTTTATTTTTTTTAACATGCAATCTGAATGGATAGCTCCTATGGTCATCACACGTGAGCAGATATAGTGATGGTTGATTCGCCCGAGCAACTTATTACTGTGGGAATATGGGAGTACCAGCGGATTCAAGGAACAGAGAAATTACGGTTGCTTCGTTCAAGCAACTTACTATGGCGAAGGTGGGGCTCTGTGATTTGACTGCTGACTTGTCATTACTACTACGGTGCAACGACCGGGTTAATCTTTCCCTGAAGTTGTGTTGTGCACTCAATATTGCTGCATGGCAGGTGGAGCCGGATGAAGGATGTCCAACATGTCGGCGAAATGAGGTTGAATTGTTTCTGGCATTGCTATCAATCCTTCAGGATTTGTTTATATGTATGCATAATTTTTGATGAAATTGTACTATGATGCTATGAAGGTTTCAACTTTGGCTCCCGCAGGAAAAAAAAGGTTTCAACTTAGAATTCATGTGTCTTGCCTCGAGATTATCTCGTTACAACATTCCATCAAATACAAATGAAACTACCATGGCTAATGCATCTCAATGGTTCGCAGATCAGCGCCAATATTCACATCACAACTGAAGACAAAGTTGTGAGAAGGTGTACAAATAAAGAAAAAGAATATAATTGATCGATGATGTTCGTAGGCATGGCTCCATTTCCTTGGCACAGTGTTCATTGCTTGGCAGCTAGTTTCACCCAGCTCTGTAGACAAAAAAGAGGTGTATGAAGGACACCACAATCCGATCATTTTTTGCAGCTCCACTAAAATCGAGCATACCATCCATGTTTGCAAAGATATCCAGTCAGTGTGATTACAATAATAGTGGAACTAGATGATGAAACATAACACACATAAATAGAAGCCGATCACCTCTACGATCTCTCTTTAGGACTAACTTATTGTTGGAGAAGATTAGGCACGGAGTTGGATGACGAGGATAGCAAAACCAATCTCCCTTTCCACAGTCCCACAGAAATGTACAAACATTGCCCATGTGACATTTTGGCAGAACTGCACACAAAACACTCTTCAGAAAAGTGATTTGTGCAGTTCACCAAAAGGTCGCAATAGCAACGAGGTGAAAATGGATATCCCTGTTTGCAAAAGGAGGTCGAAAGTAAACAATTACTACCCAATAACACGAGTTGAAGACACATATGCCGACAAAAAAGAAGCATGTTCCAAGTAAAAAGGGAAAGATAGCACATGGTGGTTTATCAAAAATGGTTTGAGGACGAGATTGCAAGATGGAAAGTACGCCGGCCGAGATACGATTTAAGCAAACAACTAAAGAAGATCCACATGCAACAACGTGGGAAGATGGGCAGTGGAGCAAGGATGGAGGAAGCTGTACCTAAGGGTCGTCGGGATGTTACTAGGAGGGCGCCGGCGGCCAGGATCTGCCCATACTGCGGCAGCGAGCAAGTGGCGAAGGCCCTACCGCGCCGGAGCTTGGTCAGAGAGAACGGCGGGTATCGCAGATCGGGACGAGCTGCCTCAACGTCGTCGAATAGAGAGACGATGCACATCCTCCCTTTCCGCTGGCTGACGGGATGCGGCCGGATCACTGACCAACACTGAGAGAGAGGCCACGGCGGCCTTGTGTGAGATGGTGTGACGAGAGACAAACCCATTTTTCCATTTTCCCCATGGCAATCGTTTTATATTCTAGGCATGGTACCCGACCCTCCTTCGAGTAAACAACCGCTACACGCATCAAATTATCACATGGGCTGCCTTTTCGTACAGAAACGAACTCCACCGTGTACCCGCGCGGGTGTGGCCGGGAACGAGACGTGAGTACGTGTGTCCTGCGTGCACTTCTTCTTTAGGTGCAGGTACGTATGTGGGTGGGTGTGAGAGAGATGGTTTGTGCGAAACAAAGGCAATGTGTTGATGATATCTCAGTCAGAAAATAGTAACATAAGCAATATGTGTGAAACGGAGTCATGGACGTGAGATATCGATAGAATTGAAAACATGGATGAAGTGTGTGGCTGCGCGATCGATAAAGAGTGCCATCGAATTTGTGTTTGCCCACGTCAAAGATACAAGGCGGCTGGACTACTGGAATTTGAGAGGGCAGAGGTGCAGTTCTTCTCCCTGGCATGGATACCTACCTACAACGTTCGACTATCGGTGTGTGGGGGGGGTAGAGACCGGTCGACTAGTATATGTGTGGGGAAGGAGAGAGACCTAGCTATGTATTGAGGGAGATCGATCGACATCCATGGATATGTGTAGCAGAGGAACAAGGTTGGGAAAAAGACAAAGGTATTGCGTCGGAGGGTTGGTGGTGGAGTGGCGTCTCACAAATGGTGGGAGAGGCCTGCTAGACAAACCGAGGGTATGAGTGCAATATCAATAAGTGAGGGCGGGGATGTCTGTCTGTCTATGCACGTGCGTGTGAGATACGGGTCGGGAGGTATTCAAGGATGATGAGGGGAGAAGATATGGTTGTGGTAAGCATGTGTAACTACATAGGAAGATCAACCGTCGTGTGTCCGAGAAAAGGAGAGACATAATTAGTGAGGTAAGTTTATCGGTGCTTGGTGAAAACGAATTATAGTCGACCTGGCTATATGTAGGAAGATCAGTTCATATACACGCCTGCATGTGTTAGAAGCAAATAAGGTCCGGAGAGGCAGACAGGGGGAGAGGGTGTGGCTAGGAGGTGGTGCGAGAGGCCTACCATGTCGAGGGGGGAGGAGTGTGCGAGCATGTGATAAATGAAAAGAGGGGCGGGAGTGTGCACCTGTGTGGAATCGTATTGGACATATGGGGGCATGGACGGTGAGAAGAGAAGAGGGGAAGTACATATGTGTTTGTTGTAGGCACACTTGGCTAGAGAGGTATATCGACCGGTGTGTGCCAGAAAGAAGGAGCCGGGGGCCTACACACATTGCTGGTGGACGACCTAAAGAGAAATAATGAACGTGCGCGATGGAGGGAACGCTAAGGGTGTGTGAGGGGGGCGGGCGTGTGCATGCACGATAGAAAGTTAGCGCTAGCTAGCTACAAATAGAAGAGGATCGTGAAGGTGTAAAAGACGAACAAAGATCATAATTCATTATAAAAAAGTGGATACGGATACTTGAAGAATATATCACAATGTAGAACATTGATTATAATTTGGGCTAATGTGTGGCTTTTGCAACTCATGTCTAAATACTTGCCATAATGTAGGGGGGGGGGCACTATACTTTGTGTGATAAACACGGTGTACGTATGGAACATGGTTTAGATTATGAATATATAGTTAGTACATCAAATGTACTATTATTTGGAATCAACATCAAGTGTATTGAAAAAATAGAATTCGAGTTCATGTAGTACACATAGTTCATATCTATCTCTATAGTAATCATGTGGTGTGTTATTAAGGTAATACACGAATGATGGTTGAAGTTGGCAATAATCATGATTGTAGATTCTTATTGAAATAGAGAAACGAATTCAAATTTAGTTCGAATTGCAGCGGTAGTATAGACAATTGGAATGCACTAAAATGTTGGTATGAGTAGGTTACATGCATTATACAGCAAGCGAAAAAAATTAATCGGACATAACATGGATTCATACTCCCTCCTTCCATCTATATAGGGCGTAATGAGATTTTTAAGACCGCCTTTGACTATTGACAAGATTAATAGTACATGACATGCACAATGTGAAAATTATATCATTGAAAGAACCTTTCACAGACGAATTTAACGGTGTGTTTTGTGTCAGTTGCATGTAATATATCATTGCTCTAATATTTGGTCAAAGTTAGCGTCAAAAAATGCATTAGGCCCTATATAGATGGAAGGAGGGAGTAGCTTTGAATAGCATTTGTATAGTAAAACGGGGCAAGACTCTCTCTTTGTGTGGTGTGAATAGTTTTATTTTTTCGTTTTCTTTTTGGTTGAGGGAAGTGCGAATTGATTTGGTACATACAAGTACAATATTACTACACGTTAGGCTTGTCCCTAAAATTCAACCCGCGTCTTGTTATATCCCGAAAATTCAGATATCGTGCTCTCAAAACTGGCGCCTACACAACCCGCGCCTTGTTATCCCAAAATTACAACGCGTGCGAAAACTCCCTCCAGCTGCCAAATCCCGACACGCGAAATCCCCCTTCTAACCTTGAGACGAAAGGGCCTCTAGTTCAAATCGGTGGGGGGTACTTTTGTAACCCACCCTACATTTTCGACAAGCGCGTCCCTAAGTCATGCTTCACCCCCTCCCATCGCCCCCTTTTCGCCATTCAAAATCCCAGGACGCCATAAGCTCTCCGCTCCAGCCGTGAAACCCCACCCTCCTCTGTCCGCCACCTCACCGCTACCCAGCCGGAGCCTCTTCCCCGACGACGTCGTCCACCGCAACAGCTCGGCGTGCCTCGTCCACCTCCCCGGATGAGGATCCATTGTCCATCTCGCCGTCCCACCGGTTCAGCCGCCCCGTCCTCCACCTCCAAGGAGCTGCTCCGACGATCGCCTCATCTATCGCGGCTGCTCCATCCCCACAGCGCCGCCTTAACCTGCTCCACCAGAACCGCAACATCCTCACCGACTCCTCGGACAAAGCCGAGGCCTACTCGGCGCCGCCAAAGAGGTTGTACACTCATCGCATCGGACCTTCTCCTAAACTCGACCTCCCAGCGCCGACGGTGCTCCATCCCACACCCCATGGAGCAGCTACCTTGAAGTCGGTGCCGCGGGCGACATCTCCACGACGGCTCTCCCCCAGTGCGAGGCCCCTTCGGCGGCGGCGGCCATACCAGCCGGATCTGCTGCTGCTCCGGCTCTCGCTCGCTCGCTCGTGCTGCTGCTGCTGCTCCGGCTCTCGCTCCATCGCTCGCTCACCCAGCTGCTGCTGCTGCTCTCCCCCTTGCTCGTGCTGCTGCTCTGCTCCAATTGAGCCACACTTCAGTCGACTGAATCGACTTTTGGGTCAGTCGATTTTCAGGGGTTGGGGGGGCTCGCCGGAGTTAAGGAAGAACCACCCACAACGGGGATGGGGGCTTGCCGGAGAGGTACCCCACTATCTATCTTAGGGTTCAGGGCAGGGGCGGGGGGCCTAGAGGGCTGGCCGGGGCGGTGGTGGCGAGTTGTTTTGGGGCGGCGAGGCGGCGCTGGGGCCGGCGGTTCGGCCGGTGGTGGCTGGCGGCTTAGGGGGGTGCAGATTGAAGATGAACTGCAGTCCCTCCCTAAACTAGATGTCAAGTGCCTCTCTGCTACCATTGTGTTCAGTTTCGACAATAGCATTCAGATTCCACAGTAAATTTTAGTTTCGACAGTTAAGTTCAGAGTCAATAGTTTTTAACTCATCTGTTGTAGTCAGGTGGTTTTTGGTGATGTTAATTTTACATCCATTTTACATCATCTACTGGAGATGCTATTAGAATCCCACTTGAGATTGACGATGTCTGTCTTGTGCTGCTTCAGCCTTGACGTCTTACGGCTCACCGGAGCTGCTCCAACGACAGAACGATCCATCACAACAGAGCAGTGCCCTGGATGCCGTCTACAGATTCCTCAGATCTTCCTCCACACCTCTGACAGCCACCTCTGCCTCAACTGCTTCAGCGACCAACCCAATGATGCTGAGGTCGACACGGCTACGGCAAAGAGGTTGTACACTTGTTTCATCACTTATTACTATACATTCACATCGATCCATTAGGGCTATTTTGGTTCAACGAAAAAACATAGCAATAGGGAATTTTCCAATGGCACTCTACTATTCAATTATTCATGCATTTTGTTGAAAGGAATGAAGCAAAACATCCACCTGGACCTACTTTTCAAAATCCTATGCATGAAAACAAGACCAAGTGCATTAGTGCCAGAATAACATTCTAACTATACATGCTTTCATATGTTTTCACTTTATTTTGGCCATGTTTCTTTGCATTCCTCTGCTCTTCCAATTCCTGTAAACCAAACACCCAAGTTGACAGAAATCCTGTGTTTTACAAATGCTCTGTTTACCATGTGCATTTTCCTATCCTATTCCGGTGTTTTTCCTATCCCTGCATTTTAAGAATCATGCAAGCCAAATGAGCCCTTACAGAATTACTTCAGTTACAGGTACGTGTCGAAGGGAACTTTGTGTGGTTTGTCCTGCTCCTGCCGCGACGTCATCCACCTCACCTGAGCTGCTCCATCGACAGAAGCATCCACCAAACCAGATGTCACGACTCCTGACCGTCTTTCGCCGCCTCAGATCTCCTTCCCTGCCGCCGGCACCCACCGCAACGGCATCAGCATCATCGACTCAGCAGATGAACCCGAGGAGTACACGGGTCCACAAGAGAGGTCGCACTCTTTTGTTTCTGCTTATGTTATGCATTGCTTAAACTTACCTGCTATTTTATCATCCAGTTCAGCTCTTGGACTCCCACGTCAGGTCCAAATTAATGTTCAAACTTGAGTTCTGAATTAGTTGTGGGGCACATATCGAGGCAGCAATGAATAGTATGTCTGTCTAATATCTGTTTCACTTAGGGTATGCCTATATTGTTCATCTTGGGTGGGAAACAAATAGTAAAGCAATCATCATCTGTCTTTTTATTAAGTTAAAGCAATCATCAGCCTGTTATATATCATTATTTTTGGATCCATCCACTAGTTGTTACCATCACTCTAAATTTCTGCATGCTCTCCTTACATAATCTCACCATATTTTTTCATATGCATGTCAGATATTGTACACAGTCGTGCTGAACATGTAGAGAAAAAGAGAAGAGTTTTGCGCGGCAATACAATGTCATGAAGACATCGCTCCATGGTGGGTTCAATGGCAAACCCTCCCCACCCCTCTCCAGATTGTAATCCAGAGGAAGATATCTGTTCTGAGGTGGATTCAGACGCCGCTGACCACTCCTATTTACCCCCCAAGGTGTTTGCTCTACCTTGGCATGATGATGTTAGTCATATCATGCATATGTTGCCTTGTAGTGCCTACTTTTGACATCATATATGTCATCTGCTTAGTTTAGACATGTTCTATAATGCCACCTGTTTAGTTTCTATATCATATATGGGAATTATGCAGTATCATGTCTTTTAGCCAGCCATAATATATGTGAAATGTGCAATGCCATCCTGTTTAACCAGGCATCATATATTTGAATGATATCTTGCCCATCCTTTCTTCATTACATTTCCATTTGTCGACAATGTTTGTACATTAAAGTACTCTTCCTGTGAATCAGCCATTTCGGTGGGAGATGGAAAAATCTGGAGTGAAAACAAGGCCTTCAGAGCAGACAGTGCTACCTGTCGAAGCAGATCTCTTGTTGGGTCCCGATAGCTCCTCAGAGATGGATTCAGATACAGATGACCAGTCATATTCCCCCACTGAGGTTTATGCTCTAACTTGGCACGGTTATACTGCTCATATCATGCATACGGTGCCTTGCATTGCGTAGTTTAGACATCATATACACAATATTCAACACCATGTTCTTAGTTTAGACATCATATCGAATGCCCTCTATTTAGCATATAAATCACATATGTGAATTAAATGATGTGATCCTGATTACTTAGATAACATGTAGGTGAATTATATCATGCGATCATGTTTAGTTATTCATCATATATTTGAATTATGTTATGCTATGCTATCCAGTTTAGATAGACATCATATATGTGAAATTATGTCATGCTATCCGTTTTAGTTAAACAATATACATGTCAACTATTTCATGCCCTCTTTTTTCCACACTATCTATTGCATCTGTCTCTCATACAATGTCTGTACATTCAACTATGTTTCCTGTTTATTAGCCATTTGAATTGGAGCGGGTGATGCCAGTATCTAGCGGACTAAAAACACGGTCTTCAAATAAAACAGTGCTACCTCTTGGTGGAGATAGCACCCCGGTTGTACATGCACAAGAACCAGCCCTACCACACATAACCCAAACTCTCGCAGATTGTACCCCTACTGCGATGGACAGAGAACTAGCTTCACCCAATCAAACCCCAACCCCAGCCGATAGTAACCCAGCTCCTGTTGACACAGCACCATCTCTACCACAGAGCTCCCAAACAAGAGCAGTTAGTAAGGCAGCTCCGGTGCGCAAAGGGCCAGTACTATCACGGCGAACCCCAACTCCACCAGTTAGTACGCCTATTCCTATGGAGGAAGCACAACCAGCTAGTCGTAGTTTAGCATCTATCGCATTTGATGTTGTTAAATCGTATGTGCATATCTTCCCATCTTGGAAATATTATACTGAAGATGAAGGAAAATGCTAGTTGCAGGTGTTTGTCCAGGAGTTATGTGTAAGCAATGTTATTCATGGAAATTACTTTGCTTCGTCCCATACATCCTACCTCCATGATGGTTATAATACAACAAATTTTCCCATTTTTCTCTATAGAGAAGGACCGATTTGGAAACTCAGGATGAGGTAACCTGTGCTAATACCTCTGCTATCTTCAAGAATGCTTGGTGGCAGTATCGGAATTACCTGAAGAAAACGTACTTCACCGGCAAAGAAACTCATCAAATTCCCTTACGTTCTCCTGAGACACATTTACTGGACGATGACTGGGAACGCCTTGTTCTGTACTGGTCTCGAACCAAGAATGTGGTAAGGTCTATGAGCTCATTTTCTATTTTTAAGTATTATATTCTTGCGTCTTACTGTACTTTGTTCATGTAGAACAAGTGCCTAAACCTGAAGAACGACTATTCTAATTTAAGATTCCATTGCTATCATAGTTCAAAAAAGCGCTAGGCGTTAATTGTGTGTTTTGCCACCGCCTTGCGCTTTATTGACCAAAGCGCATGCTTATGCGCAGTTATGCACATATTAAGCATAGTTATGCACAATGCGTTTTGCCAACGCCTAGAGCCTAGGCGCGCTGAAGCGCTCGCTTAGGCGCGCCTTTTTTAACTATGATTGCTTTGCTCTTGTATCACTATATTTACTCATACAAACTTATTTTTAAATTGAAGGATCCAATCGAAACTCCAATGGCACAATAGGTATGTTCACGCATGTTTCTTTAATAGGTTTGCTCTTATCAGTAGCTCTTTTGATTTCAATTTCAATTGTGTATACAGTTGACTTTCATATCATGCACATTACTAGCATCACAACAGAGCCAATAGTGTTGTTGTACATGTAGACCCATGGTACCCATCTGAAATCTTGTTGTGCCGTGTAGTTTCCCACACTTTGTATTCTTTCACTGCTGCTTTGTCTTGAACTGATATGATTTGAACCGTGTCTCTATTTTGATTTGGCAAGACAATGCAGTGACCATAGGACATAAATATATGTTTGTTTGATGCTTTTATTATGTACTAGTACTTGGCAATAGAAGACTTGGTAGTTTAATCCTGTCCACCTTACTAATGAACTAGTTCACCAAAATGAGTTTCATATACTAGTACATGCTAAACTTGTTATGTGTCTGCTTGTTTCTTCTTTTAGCATGCTGACAGAATATTGGGGAAGAGTGCCTTATTAAGTAATGGTAAAGGAAGTAATGCAGATAAGATTTAGGATAGTGACACATCCTTGTTGGTCTCCAACAAAGCTGATAAAACAGCTAAGGAAGACTATCTTGAAGACAGCGAGACAACCCCAAAGTCATGTCTTGGTTTAGTGTTCGAGTTACTGGCCACTACCGCTTGCACAAGCTATTCAAACTCACTATCTGAATCAGTTTGGTTTCTTGAGTCTCAACTACAAGCTGAAAGACATCGATCAGCTGTGCTGCGACAAGAAGCGGAAGGACTGTAGAAGTCCATGGAGCATTTAGATGCATACTTTCTGGTGCAATAGCAAGTGTTGGAGGATTTTAGCGCCAAACTGGACAAAGCTAATCAGCTTGCTAAGCTTATTGCCAGCATGGTCGTACCCAGGATAATGTTTCTTGAGCTCTTCTGAAGTTGTTTCAGTTATGCTCTTGTTTTGCTGCCGCGTTTATTTGCACTAGTGGCCAATTTGACGGCTAGTGTATGTAATGTGCTGCTTTGTTCCCTATATTTGCACTGGTGGCGAACTTTGATGCCAAGTGGATGTAATATGTGTAATAGCGGTAATAGGCTAGCGTTAATTGCTTGCTTACTTATTTCCTTATTGTCTCGTTTTGTTGTTTTCTTGTAGTCACTGTAGTTCTTTTTCTGTGTTTTTCTAGTGGCCACAATAGCCTATTTTTGGTAACTAGGCCAAAATAATCATGGCAACACACGGACTATTGTAACCATGGGCCTCCTGCAGGCCGTATGATCCATGGGCCTTCTTCCGTCCGTAGGATCCATCGGCCTTCTACACAGGCCTTAGGGTCCATGGGCCTTCTGCGGGCCGCAGGGTCCATGGGCCTTCTACGGGTCGTACGATCCATGGGCCTTCTACGGGCCGTACTATCCATGGGCCTCATACGGGTCGTAGGATCTATGGGCCTTCTACGGGGCATATCATCATTTCACCAATCATGGGCCATACTATTCGTGGACCATAATGGGCTGTTAATAGGCCGTATTTGATAACTCTATGAAAACAGCCCAACTGTTTTTTTTACATGAAAACGGCCCAACATATTAACGGTTCGCAAACAGGCCGACTATAACGACGGGCTGAATTTGGCCCACAAGCAGAAAATGACAGTAACGGGCCGTATGTAACCGAATGCTGCAAATGAGCCCAAGAATCAATGGGCCCTGATAAGGCCGAAAGACAACTTGGGCTGGAAACGGCCCAATGGAATGACAGGCCGTTAATGGGTATAACATGATACACTATTCATTACGGGCCAGTTTCACCACGGGCCATTAATGGGCCAAGAGTTACAAAGGGCCTCATATGGGCCAAAAGAAGTCATGGGCCGAAAGTTAAAACGGGCTGGAATCACATTGGATGGCCCAAATGATGCTACTGGGCTTAATTCGAATAGGGCGTAATGGGCCCTGGGTTAGCGGGCTATAAATGGGCTATATGCAAACAGGCCGTTAACAGGCTTTTCATGGGCCGGCCCGCCACCTTTTAAACAAGTCAAACGGGCTGGCCTTTTCACAGGAATGGGCCTCTGTTGGGCCATGCCACGTGTCGCCATATCATAGGTGCCTTCGGTCCAATGAGCGGATGACATCTGTCCCAGCGGTGAGCTGACACGTGTTTCCTCCAGCCAATGATGATTTACACATGGAAAATTCCCATTGGTCGGGGTTGTTAACGTGTTATCGGATCCAAAACCCGACCCGATAGCTTAATGGCGTTCCGTTATGGTGGATGCCACGTGTCGGTCACCCTTGACGAAAGCACTTCTGTGACGCGCGATTTATCGTCATGGAAGTGGACACTTCCGTGATGATAATTTTGGTAATGTCATGGAACACTTCTACGACAACACAAGTATGACTATCTAGATTCTGTCATAAATTTGTCATGGATGTACATGCATGACAAAAAACGCGACCTACTATGACAAACACATATCATCACGGAAGTGTATTTTTTTGTAGTGCTTGTTCATATCTGTTTGAAGACTTTGACTGAAGACTTTCTCAATTTCCTCAGTTCAATTTCTTTAGTCTGTTCGTCTTCATCTTGTGTTATCATGTGCTTACGCTTTCTGTACTTTGTGCTTGTCTTCATTTCATAATGATGACTATGCGTGTGTTCTGCTATGTTTACTCTTGAGTACTTATTCCGCTGCAAGTAGTTCTTCATTTAGGAATTTCCTCACTAGCAAATTCCTCAGTGAAGAATTCATAAAAATCGCATATTCACCCCCCTCTAGTCGATATAACGCACTTTCATTAATCTATGCCTCTTTTGGAGATGCTCCCATTACATGAATTGAAGTATGCTATGAGTACTTTCAGCATATGCCATGTTTGATAATTTTGGACTTCGTATGATCTCTGTTCCAAGCTTGCAAAAATGTATGATGATGTTGCTGTTTTACACTTGCTAAAACGGTTACAACATTCAAACTTGTCTTGATGGTTCCCACTAATCCATGGGTCATATGCATATGATGCCTTGATGTTATTTTCTATTTGTTATGTGTAATTTGGTTCCATGCCCTTGGTTGCTATGTATAGTTGTTGTAGCATCTTTGTTTCTTGCCGCCAACATGTCACCATATTAACTCTGCTCATGCATATGCCCTTTTTTCAGTCATAATTTGTGTTATAAAGTTGCTTTTTGCATTGATCATCTTGGATTAATATTTATTCCTATAAAGCTAAACCTTAATGTTATTTGAAGTATGTAATCTTTACTTTAAGTTCACATCAAGTTTGTGCCCTTATGATTCCTATAGCATGTTGTTTTCTTACTTGCAATATGTCTAGTTGCTGTTTTGGACAGCTTGTCCTTGAAACTTGTTTCATATGTATGTGTTGCACCGTTCCTATGTTTTGAGCATGTCCTATATGAAACTTGTTTAGAATTGCATATAGTTTCATATTATCTTGTTGCATCCTTGATTTGAGTATGTGTGCTTGATGTTTGAATGCATTTAGCATTAATGCCATGTTTAACTTGTTTTGCTCATATCTTCTAGACCGTAGCTCTGAATTAAATGAAGTTTATATGTAACTTGACTAGAAAGACGTGTAGATAATCATGGTGCACTTTAAATTGTTGTTGAACAACTTCAACTTAATGTTTTGTTCAGATCTGGAATAATTTCGAAATTTGCATCTGAGGACTTACCAGAATTGTTATATGTTGTTTCCGGCCTCATTTAAACTTGTTTTGATGTGATGTTCTTGTATGCATCATCTCTTGCCATGAGTAGCATCATGTAGCCTTGTCATGCATCATACTTGGTTGAGCATCATGCCATCTTTATGTGTTGTGTGTTTACCATGTTGTTTGCTTCTTTCCGGTTGTGCTTCTTGTTGATAGTTCCTGTTTCATTGCGATCATGAGGATTCATTTGACTACGCTTGGTTCATCTACGCCCGTTTGTATTCTTCATGGACTTGTTCTTCTTCCTAAAGGGATTTCAAGCAAGATAACTGTTACCTTGGATCTCACTACTATCTTTGCTATGCTAGTTGTCTCAATACTATCGCTATGCCGCGCTACCCACCACTTGTTTATCAAGCCTCCCAAATTGACATGACAGCCTCTAACCTTTTTCACCATCCAAGCAAACCGTTGTTTGGCTATGTTACCGCTTTGCTCAGCCCCTCTTATAGCGTTGCTAGTTGCAGGTCCAGTTGCAGGTTGTTCCTTGTTGGAACATGGATATCATGGATATCTTGGGATATCACAATATCTCATATTTTAATTAATGAACATGTATATTTGGTAAAGGGTGGAAGGCTCGGCCTTATGCCTGGTGTTTTGTTCCACTCTTGCCGCCCTAGTTTCCGTCATACCGGTGTTATGTTCCTTGATTTTGCGTCCCGAACATGGTGAGGGTTTATGGGCCCCTCTTGACAGTTCGCTTTGAATAAAACTCTTTCAGCAAGGCCCAACATTGGTTTTAATGTTTGCCAACATAATAATATTGATTTAATTAAATATTTGGCATAGGCGTCATGTCCCCGA
>NC_041385.1:141866038-141893509 GCF_002162155.2 Triticum dicoccoides
GTGCTGATGGTGTTGGTCCCAAACCGGGCAACCTACGAGGCCACCACGTGGAAACTTGAGGTCTGGTTTTACTCGTAGCTTGATCCATCCGATTGTAGCCTGAGACGAGATACGCGCGGCTACTATTAGGGTGTCGGCACGTCGGGAGGTCTTGCTAGTTTTGTTTTACCATTGTCGAAATGTCTTGTGCACCGGGATCCCGAGTCTGATCGGGGTGTTCCGGATGGACGATTGTCTCCGCGGATCATGAGCTTGTCATGGGCTAAGTTGCGACACCCCTGCAGGGTTTAATTCAAGAGCCGTGCCCGCAGTTATGTGGCAGATGGGAATTTTTAATATCCGGTTGTAGAGAACTTGACACCAGATCCAAATTAAAATACACCAACCGTGTGCATAACTGTGACCGTCTCTTTTCGAGTGAGTCGAGAAGAGAACATAGTGGGGTTATGCTTGAACGTAAGTAGTTCAGGATCACTTATTGATCATCACTAGTTTGCGACCGTTGCGTAGCTTCTCATCTTATTCTTGTACTCGTAAGTTAGCCACCATACAATGCTTCGTCACTTGCTGCAACCTCACTACTTATCCATTCCCTTCCCATTAAGCTTTGCTAGTCTTGATACCCATGGTAATGGGATTTCTGAGTCCTTGTGGCTCAGATTACTACAACAACAGTTGCAGGTACATGTAATGCGATGATCATGACGTGAGAGCGATGTTTACTTGTTTTGGAGTTCTTCTTCTGCTTCTTGTTTGTTCAGGGGATAGGTTCCTGGTCGGCAGCCTGGGCTAGTAGGGTGGATGTCATTTGAGTTTCTGTTTGTGTTTCATCCGTAGTCAGATGTTGCTCTTATGTATGATGTTGTTGTATTCATGTGGCATTGTATGCCTTTTGTATGTATCCCCATCTATTATTTAATGGTACGATGTAATGATATCCACCTTGCAAAGCGTCTTCAATATGCGGCTCTATCCTTGGTGGGACCTTCAAGTTCCTCTCGGATAGGATCGCATATTGGGTGTGACAAGCACAACCCACCAGGGCGCGCCTAGGGGCCCAGGCGCACCCAGGTGGGTTGTGCCCACCTCGGCCGCCTCTCGCACCGCCTCTTTGTTCTATAAATACCCCAATATTGCAGAAACCCTAGGGGAGTCAACAAAAATCAATTCCAGCCACCGCAAGTTCCAGAAACCATAGATCCAATCTAGACACTATCATGGAGGGGTTCATCATCCCCATTGGTGCCTCTCCGATGATGCGTGAGTAGTTCATTCTAGACCTATGGGTCCGTAGTTACTAGCTAGATGGCTTCCTCTCTCTCTCTTTTGATTCTCAATATAATGGTCTCTTGGAGATCTATTTGATGTAACTCGTTTTGTTGTGTGTTTGTTGGCATCCGATGAACTTTGAGTTTATGATCAGATCTATGTTTTTGTCCATGAAAGTTATTTGAGTCTTTTGATCTCTTATATGCATGATTACTTATAGCCTCCTATTTCTTCTTCGAATCTTTGGTCTAGTTAGGCCAACTAGATTGATTTTTCTTGCCATAGGAAGAGGTGCTTTGTGATGGGTTCGATCTTACGGTGCTAGATCCCAGTGACAGAAGTGGAACCACCACATATGTATCATTGCCATTAAGGATAGCAAGATGGGGTCTATTTCTACATAAATAGATCTTGTCTACATCATGTCATCATTCTTATTGCATTACTCCATTTTTCCATGAACTTTATACACTAGATGCATACTGGAGTCGGTCTACTAAACTTGGACGTGAGGCCTATATAAGATCATTGCCTGGATATCGTCATGATTATTTGAAGTTATATCAATTGCCCAACACTAATTTGTTTACCCATCTTATGCTATTTTTCTCGAGAGAAGCCACTAGTGCAACCTACGACCCCTGGGTCTATTTTCTCATCATATACTTTCAGATCTATTTTGCTATTTGCCTTTTTATTTATTTGAAACTTTTATTTTCTGATCTATTAATCCAAAAACACAAAAATACTTTGTAGCACTTTATTTTATTCACGATCTATTTATTCAATCTACTACAACTTTCTCTCGTCCACGTGCCAATTTCTGGCGCCCTTACCCGAAAGGGATTGACAACCCCTTTAACATTTCGGGTTGCAAGTATTTGTTCTTTGTGTGCAGGAGCTGTTTACGTGGTGTTGCGTGGTTCTCCTACTAGTTCAATAACCTTGGTCTCATCACTAAGGGAAATACCTACCGTTGTTGTGCTGCATTATCCCTTCCTTTTTGGGGAAATACCGACGTAGTTCAAGTAGACATCAAAAGGAATTTCTGGCGCCATTGCAAGGGAGGATCAAGTCAAGATAGTCTCCCGACAACTCGCCAATTTCTGGCGCCGTTACCGGGGAGACATCATCAACATCTACCAGGTTCCTAATCACGAATCTCATCTCTTTGCAATTTACATTATTTGCCATTTACCTCTCGTTTTCCTCTCCCCCACTTCACAAAAATTTGCCGTTTTATTCGCCCTCTTTTTTGTTCACAGTTTTCTCGTCAGATCTCTTATTTGCTTGAACCTGTCACCATGAGTGACTTTGGCATGGCAGAAACACATGATGGCATAACTCCTAAAATTGGACAATCTGGCAATCTCGATGCTAAACTTTTGTTTTGAGGCAAGGGAATATTATGGGAAAAGAACATATCCAAGAATTTTTTAGTTCTGTCAGAAATTTAACTCTTGATGATACTCCTATACTTAAAAGAACAAAATCCTATGCAGAAGCTATTTCAGCACTAGTTCTGAAACTTGAGAATAAATTCATCCGTACTCATCCTACCTTGCAAAGATTGTTTTATGAGTTACCTGTTATAAGTAATCCCAAAGCTAAAAAGTTGGCTACCCTTGTTCTTATGAATGAATTTGACTATAATACGGGAAGCTAGGGAGATCTTTGATTTTCATGATATGAACCATAAAAATGGGTATTAGATGAGGTCCTTTATAATAGTGATTATATGTTAAGACACTTGCTTGGAAATAACGAATTTTTTTATGAGAATCTTAAAAAGGAAGTCCCTGTTTTAGACGTAATCTAACAAGTTTTCAATGATGTTAATCAACACTATTCTTGGACTGTTGCCAGAAATCAAAGGGGATACAATGATAAGCAACTTGATAGTGCTAAAGTCTCTATGGATGAGGTATTTTATGCTGTCTTTGCAAAACCGCCTGACAAAAACACTTCCAAGGGAAGTGGAAATAAAGATGACAACACTTAGATCATTTGCATTATGCCTAGCTAGGGGCATAAAATGATAGTGCTTGTTGGGAGGCAACCCAATGAAAAAAAATTATTTTGTCTTTTTATTTCTATTCTTGAGTGTTTGCACAATTATGCTACTGTTATGATTGTGTGTTTATGTTTTAATTAGTTTTTGTGCCAAGCAAAGCCTTTGGGATCATGTCGGGTGATAGTTGATTTGATCTTGTTGAAAAATAGAAGCTTTTGCGCTCAAAAATTAATTTTCATAAATCACAGAAACGTGCTTTTGCTTTGAATTGTTTACAGAAGATTGATATACAAATTTCCCATGTTTTCCTAATTTTTCAGAATTTCTGGAGGTACAGAAGTATACAAAGTTTGCTGATTACTACAGACTGTTCTGTTTTTCACAGATTCTGTTTTCTTTGCGTTGTGTGCTTATTTTGATGAATATATGGTTTGTATTGGAGGGCATAAGCTATAGCAAAGTTGGAACACAGTAGATATAATGCAAAAATATAATATGAATTGGTTTGCAACAGTACTTATTGCAGTGATTTGCTTTGTTATACTAACGGATCTCGCGAAGGTTTTGTTGAGTTTTGTGTAATTGAAGTTTTCAAGTTTTGGGTCAGATCACGATGGATGAAGGAATAAGGAGTAAGAAGATCCTAAGCTTGTGGATGCACCGAGTGGCATCCCATGTTTCTTCTAACGACCATCGGTATTTTACTTGGAGCTATTTTTTTATTCGTCACATATCATGAGTTTTGCTTGGAGCGTCTTGTATTATATGAGTCTTTGCTTGTTTTGCTTTTTGTTTTAAGTCATCTATCCTTGCTGGACACACCTATTTGAGAGATCTAAAATTACGCTATGACTTGTTAGAATTTCTCTCTATGCTTCACTTAAATCTTTTTGAGCTTTGGAATTGCTCTAGTGCTTATTTTATATCTTTTTGTGCACGGTATGCTTTACTATTTTTGAAGAAATGCTCTCATCCTTCAATTAGATTTATTTGAGAGTTAGTAAAAAATTAAGAAATTCTCTCTTGCTTCACTTAAATTATTTTGAGACAAGAAAATTTTATGCTCGTGTTCTTCGCTTAGATTTTTTTGAGCTATCAAAAGCAACATATGAAATTACTCCCAAACTGATAGGTATTCAAGAGGTATATAACAAAAACTTTCATGAAGATCATTGGACAAAATAAACTTGATTCCTTGTAATTGTTTTGTGATATGTTGATATAATATGTGAGTCATATTTATGAGTAATTATGCTTTAGTAAGAATATTGGTGTTAAGGTTTGTGATTCCTTATGCAAGCACGAAAGTCAATAGTTATGCAATGAAATTATATCCTACTTGTATTGCATTATTCAGTGTTAGTTATGCTTAATGCTTGCTTATGAGATTTTTCGTTTCTTGGTTGGATGCCTCCCAATCTTTTGCTAGCCTTCATTTTCACTAAGTATGATCACTACTTGTGCATCCAAAATCCTTAAACCCAGTTTTGCCATATGAATCCACTATACCTACCTATATGCGGTATTTTTTTCATGCCGTTCTAAGCAAATTTGTATGTGCCATCTCTAATTTTCAAAATAATTTTCCCTTTTGTGTGCTTGTACCGCTCATGAAATGGTAGGGGGGTGGCTGATATTTTTCCATGCTAGATGTGTTATTCTCAAGATGAGTGTTTATTCACTTGTCATTGCATGAGAGTACGGCAAAGGTATTAGGGACGCCCAATCCCGAAATGAAAAAAGAATTTACTTTATGTTGTCAAATAATAAATTCCTTGGAAAGTGTTGGTATGGACAGCACCCGTGGATTCGGTTAGCCGTGGAATGTGAAAGTATGGTGGAAAAAGGAATAAACTTAATTTTCTGTTTGGGAACCGCCTATGTATATCTAGCATGGAAAGTATTGGGAACTACTTGATTGTTTTCGTTGACAGGAAAAGCATGCCACCCAAAATGTTTTATCTCTACCTTTTTTGCTTTGAGCTCTGGCACCTCTACAAATCCCTACTTCCCTTTGCAAAGGGCCTTTATTTTACTTTATGCAAGTTTTATTTTTATTTGAGTCTTGATCTTCTCTTATAAAGAACCAACTAAGGGGCACTATGATCGTACTTGAGCATTGTGTGTAGCTAATATGCGAGTGTGTTTCATGAATGGGTCAATGATTGAGCATAATGGGCTAGGGATAACTTGCTTTAGTGTTGATATTTTGAAAGACATGGTTGCTTGTTGATATGCTTGAGTATTGAAATCTTCATGACAAAACTAGACTATTGCTTCGAACCATATAAAAGTCCAAATGTCCATGCTACAAAGAAAAGAATATGTGATGAACATGTTAGGCAGCATTCCACATAAAAAAATCTATTTTATCATTTACCTACTCAAGGACGAGCAAGAATTAAAATTGGGAATTTACCTACTCGAGGTTGTGCATGATTTAATACTTTGTGTGATGAAGATGGAGCATAGCCAGACTATATGATGTTGCAGGGATAACTTTCTTTGGCCATGTTATTTTGAGGAGACACAATTGTTTTATTAGTATGTGATAGGTCTCCAATGTATCTATAATTTTTTATTGTTCCATGTTGTTATATTATCATTCTTCGATGTTTTACAATCATTTTATAGCAACTTTATATCATTTTTGGGACTAACCTATTGACATAGTGCCCAGTGCCAGTTGCTGTTTTTTGCTTGTGTTTTTACTTCACGGGAAATCAATACCAGATGGAGTCCAAACACAGCAAAACTTTTTGGTAATTTTTTTGGACCAGAAGACACACGATGGGCCAAGAAAGTACCTGAGGGGGGCTCCGACGGGAGCACAACCTACCAAGGCACGCCTGGGGGCCCAAGCGCACCCACGTGGGTTGTGCCCACCTCGGCCACCTCCCGCGCCGCCTCTTTGCTCTATAAATGCCCCAATATTCCAGAAACCCTAGGGGAGTCGACAAAAATCAATTCCAGTCGCCGCAAGTTCCAGAAACTACATATCAAATCTAGACACCGTCACGGAGGGGTTCATCATCCTCATGGGTGCCTCTCCGATGATGTGTGAGTGGTTCATTCTAGACCTACAGGTTCGTAGTTAGTAGCTAGATAGCTTCCTCTCTCTCTCTTGATTCTCAATACAATGGTCTCTTGGAGATCTATTTGATGTAACTCTTTTTGCTGTGTGTTTGTTGGGATCCAATAAAATTTGAGTTTATGATCAGATCTATGTTTTTATCCATGAAAGTTATTTGAGTCTTTTGATCTCTTACATGCATGATTACTTATAGCCTCGTATTTCTTCTTCAAATCTTTAGTTTAGTTAGGCCAACTAGATCAATTTTTCTTGCCATGGGAAGAGGTTCTTTGTGATGGGTTCGATCTTATGGTGCTTGATCCCAGTGACGGAAGGGGAACTGACATGTATGTATCGTTGCCATTAATGATAACAAGATGGGGTCTATTTATACATAAATAGATCTTGTCTACATCATGTCATTGTTCTTATTGCAATACTCCTTTTTCCATGAACTTAATACACTAGATGCATGCTGGATAGCGCTCGATGTGTGGAGTAATAGTAGTAGATGTAGGCAGGAGTCGGTCTACTAATCTTGGACGTGATGCCTATATAATGATCATTGCCTGGATATCGTCATGATTATTTGAAGTTCTATCAATTTCCCAACAGTAATTTGTTGACCCACCATATGCTATTTTTCTTGAGAGAAGCCACTAGTGAAACCTACGGCTCCCGGGTCTATTTTCTCATCATATACTTTAAGATCTATGTTGCTATTTGCCTTTTTATTTATTTGCAGCTTTTATTTTCAGATCTATTAATCCAAAAACACAAAAATACTTTGTTGTACTTTATTTTATTCGCGATCTATTTATTCAATCTATTACAAGTTTCTCTCGTCCACGTGCCAATTTCTGGCGCCGTTACCCGAAAGGGGTTGACAACCCCTTTAACACGTCAGCTTGCAAGTATTTGTTCTTTGTGTGCAGGAGCTGTTTACGTGGTGTTGTGTGGTTCTCCTACTGGTTCGATAACCTTGGTCTCATCACTGAGGGGAATACCTACCGTTGTTGTGCTGCATCATCCCTTCCTCTTTGGGGAAATACCGACGTAGTTCCAGCAGACATCAATATACTTGAAGTGTTATTGTTTTTATGTCAATATTAAAGTTTTGTTTTGAATCTTGTGGATCTGAATATTCATGCGACAATAAAGAAAATTACATGGATAAATATGTTAGGTAGCATTCCACATCAAAATTCTGTTTTTATCATTTACCTACTCGCGGACGAGTAGGAATTAAGCTTGGGGATGCTTGATACGTCTCCAACGTATCTATATTTTTTTATTGTTCCATGCTATTATGTTATCTATTTTGGATGTTTTATGCTATTTTATATTATTTTGGGACTAACTTATTAACCCAGCGCTAGTCCTGGCCATGGGAAGCCCGACCCAGCCTGGCCCGACGCTGTCCCCGGGCCGGGCTCGGGCCTGGTTTTTTAGCCCAAAGGCCGGGCCGGGCCAGGCCCGGGCCCGTCGTTTTTGCCATTTTCTGAAGGTCGGGCCGGGCCGGCCCGAAGCCCGACGGGCTTTTACGTGCTCGGGCCCAGAAACACAGGCCCAATGGCCGGGCCCGGGCCTGAGTTTTTTGTGTCGAGCTTGGCTAGGCCCAGCCCGAAGCCCGGCCCGGCCCGAGGTTTGGCCAGGTATACCCAGAGGCGAGTGCCAGTTTCTGGTTTTCCTTGTTTTTGAGTTTTACACAAAAGGAATATCAAACGGAGTCCAAACGGAATAAAACTTTACGATGATTTTTCTTGGACCAAAAGACACACGTAGGACTTGGAGAGGAAATCAGAACAGTCTCGGGGGCTCCACAAGCCCTCATGGAGTCCTCCAACCCTAATCTTTGGCCTATAAATTCAGAAATATTCCCAAACTGATAGAAGCGTCCACCAAAATACTTTTGCGCCGCCGTAACCTTCTATTCCCATGAGATCCCATCTTGGGGCCTTTTCCAGCATCCTGCCGGAGGGGCATTCGGTCACAGAGGGCATCTACATCAACTCTATTGCTCTTTCGATGAAGCGTGAGTAGTTTACCACAGACCTACGGGGCCATAGCTAGTAGCTAGATGGCTTCTTCTCTCTCTTTGATCTTCAATACAATGTTCTCCTCGATGTTCTTGGAGATCTATCTGATGTAATCTTCTTTTGCGGTGTGTTTGTCGAGATCCAATGAATTGTGGATTTATGATCAGCTTATCTATGAATATTATTTGAATCTTCTCTGAATTATTATATGCATGATTTTATATCTTTGTATTTCTCTTCGAATTATCGTTTTGGTTTGGACAACTATATTGGTTTTTCTTGCTATGGGAGAGGTGCTTAGTTTTGGGTTCAATCTTGCGGTGTCCTCACCTAGTGACAAAGTAGGGGTAGTGAGGCACGTATCTGTATTGTTGCCATCAAAGGTAAAAAGATTGGGTTTTCATCATATTGCTTGAGTTTATCCATCTACATCATTTCATCTTGCTTAAGGCGTTACTCCGTTCTTTTGAATTTAATACTCTACATGCATGATGGATAGCGGTCGATGTGTGGAGTAATAGTAGTAGATGCATGCAGGAGTCAGTCTACTTAACACGGACGTGATGCCAATATTCATAATCATTGCCTTGGATATCGTGATAACTTTGCAATTTTCTATCAATTGCTCTACAATAATTTGTGCACCCAGCGTATTATTTTCCTTCTAGAGAGAAGCCTCTAGTATAACCTATGGCCCTTGGGTCTATTTTCCATCATATATTTTCAGATCTATAAACCAAACAACCCAAAAATACCTTGCTGCAATTTATTTACTTTTATTTTGTTTTACGTTTTAGTAATCTTTTATATTTATCTCTATCAAAACTCACCTTTGCAAGTGAGCATGAAGGGATTGACAACCCCTTTATTGTGTTGGGTGCAAGTGTTTGATTGTATGTGAAGGTGCATAGACTGGAGACTTGCTTGTATCTCCTACTGGATTGATACCTTGGTTCTTAACTAAAGGAAATACTTATCTCTACTTTGCTGCATCACCCTTTCCTCCTCAAGGGAAAAATCAATGCAACCTCAAGCAGTAGCACCTACCTTGGTCATGTAATCTTGAAGGATGGTATTGCTATCAACCTAGAGTGAGTTCCAATTATTCTTGATTGGACTCCTCCACAGAATGTCAAACAAGTCAGAAGCTTTCTCAGACTCGCCAGCTATTGCCGTCGTTTTGTCGAGAACTTCTCCAAGATCGCTGATGTCTTTACGCAACCTTCTTCTTGTAGACGTTGTTGGGCCTCCAAGTGAAGAGGTTTGTAGGATAGTAGAAAATTTCCCTCAAGTGGATGACCTAAGGTTTATCAATCCGTGGGAGGCGTAGGATGAAGATGGTCTCTCTCAAACAACCCTGCAACCAAATAACAAAGAGTCTCTTGTGTCCCCAACACACCCAATACAATGGTAAATTGTATAGGTGCACTAGTTCGGCAAAGAGATGGTGATACACGTGAAATATGGATGGTAGATATAGGTTTTTGTAATGTGAAATTATACAAACAGCAAGGTAACAAGTGGTAAAAGTGAGCGAAAACCGTATTGCAATGCTTCGGAATAAGGCCTAGGGTTCATACTTTCACTAGTGCAAGTTCTATCAACAATGATAACATAATTAGATCATAGAACAATCCCTAAACATGCAACAAAGAGTCAATCCAAAGTCACTAATAGCGGAGAACAAACGAAGGGATTATTGTAGGGTACGAGACCACCTCAAACTTATTCTTTCTGATCGAACTATTGGGCTATTCCTATAAGTGTCACAAATAGCCCTAGAGTTCGTAGTAAAATAACACCTTAAGACACACACCAACCAAAACCCTAATGTCACCAAGATACTCCAATATCACCTCAAGTATCCGTGGGTTTGATTATACGCTATGCACCACACAATCTCAGATTCATCTATCCAAACCAACACAAAGAACTTCAAAGAATTCCCCAAAGTTTCTACCTGAGAGTAAAGACGAAAACCTGTGCCAACCCCTATGCATAAGTTCACAAGGTCACAGAACCCACAAGTTGATCACCAAAACATACATCAAGTGGATCACGTGAATATCTCATTGTCACCACAGATAAGCACATGCAAGACATACATCAAGTGTTCTAAAATCCTTAAAGACTCAATCCAACAAGATAACTTCAATGGGAAAATTCAATCCATTACAAGAAGGTAGAGGGGGAGAAACATCATAAGATCCAACTACAATAGCAAGGGCTCACGGTACATCAAGATCGTGCCAAATCAAGAACACGAGAGAGAGAGAGAGAGATCAAACACATAGCTACTAGTACATACCCTCAGCCCCGAGGGTGAACTACTCCCTTCTCGTCATGGAGTGCAGCGGGATGATGAAGATGGCCACCAGTGATGATTCGCCCCTTCGGTAGGGTGCCGGAACAGGGTCTCGATTGGTTTTTGGTGGCTACAGAGGCTTGCGGCGGCGGAACTCCCGATCTTTGTTATGTTCTGGAAGTTTGGGGATCTATAATAGGTGTTGGCATCAGGAACAAGTCAGGGGGGTCCTCGAGTCTGCCACGAGGTAGGGGGGCGCCCCCAGGGGGGTAGGGCGCGCCCTCCACCCTCGTGGTTGACTCGTGTCTCTTCTGGTCCATCTCCGATGCTCCGTGGGCTTCTTCTGGTCCAAAAATAATCTCCATAAATTTTCAGGTCAATTGTACTCCGTTTGATATTCCTTTTCTGCGAAACTCAAAAACAAGGAAAAACAGAAACTGGCACTGGCACTGGGCTCTAGGTTAATAGGTTAGTCCCAAAAATCATATAAAATAGCATATAAATGCATATAAAACATCCAAGATGGATAATATAATAGCATGGAACAATAAAAAAATTATAGATATGTTGGAGACGTATCAAGCATCCCCAAGCTTAATCCTTGCTTGTCCTTGAGTGGGTAAATGATAAAATCAGAATTTTTGATGTGAAATGCTACCTAACATATTTATCCATGTAATTTTATTTATTTTGGCAAGAATATTCAGATCCATAAGATTCAAAACAAAATTTTAGTATTGACATAAAAAGAATAATACTTCAGGCATGCTAACAAGGCAATTATTTCTCAAAATAACATGGCCAAAGAAAGCTTATCCCTACAAAATCATATAGTCTGGCTATGCTCCATCTTCATCACACAAAATATTCAAATCATACACAACCTTGATGACAAGCCAAGCAATTGTTTTATACTTTTGATGTTATCAAACCTTTTCAACTTTCACGCAATACATGAGCGTGAGCCATGGACATAGCACTATAGGTGGAATAGAATATAGTGGTTGTGGAGAAGACAAAAAGAATGAGATAGTATCACATCAACTAGGCGTATCAACGGTCTATGGAGATGCCCATCAATAGATATCAATGTGAGTGAGTAGGGATTGCCATGCAACGGATGCACTAGAGCTATAAGTTTATGAAAGCTCAAAAAGAAACTAAGTGGGTGTGCATCCAACTTGCTTGGTCAGGAAGACCTAGGGCATTTGAGGAAGCCCATCATTGGAATATACAAGCCAAGTTTTATAATGAAAAATTCCCACTAGTATATGAAAGTGACAACATAGGGGACTCTCTATCATGAAGATCATGGTGCTACTTTTAAGCACAAGTGTGGTAAAAGGATAGTAGCATTGCCCCTTCTCTCTTTTTCTCTCATTTTTTTTTAATTTTTTTGTTTTTTGTTTTTTGGGCCCTCTCTTTTTTTGGCCTCTTTTTTTATTTTTTTAATTTTTTTTCGTCCGGAGTCTCATCCCGACTTGTGGGGGAATCATAGTCTCCATCATCCTTTCCTCACTGGGACAATGCTCTAATAATGATGATCATCACACTTTTATTTACTTATAACTCAAGAATTACAACTCGATACTTAGAACAAATATGACTCTATATGAATGCCTTCGGCGGTGTACCAGGATGTGCAATGAATCAAGAGTGACATGTATGAAAGAATTATGACGGTGGCTTTGCCACAAATACGATGCCAACTACATGATCATGCAAAGCAATATGACAATGATGAAACGTGTCATAATAAACGGAACGGTGGAAAGTTGCATGGCAATATATCTTGAAATGGCTATGGAAATGCCATAATAGGAAGGTATGGTGGCTGTTTTGAGGAAGGTGTATGGTGGGTGTATGGTACCGGCGAAAGTTGCGCGGTACTAGAGAGGCTAGCAATGGTGGAAGGGTGAGAGTGCGTATAATCCATGGACTCAACATTAGTCATAAAGAACTCACATACTTATTGCAAAAATCTATTAGCTATCGAAACAAAGTACTACGCACATGCTTCAAGGGGGGTAGATTGGTAGTAAAAGACCATCGCTCGTCCCCGACCACCACTCATAAGGAAGACAATCAAAAAATACCTCATGCTCCGACTTTATCACATAACGGTTCACCATACGTGCATGCTATGGGAATCACAAACTTCAACACAGGTATTTCTATAATCCATAATTACTCATTAGCATGACTCTAATATCACCATCCTCATGTCTCAAAACAATCATAAGGAATCAAACTTCTCATAGTATTCAATGCACCTTATATGAAAGGTTTTATTATATCCCTCTTGGACGCCTATCATACTAGGACTAAATTCATAACCTAAGCAAATTACCATGCTGTTTAAGACTCTCAAAATAATATAAGTGAAGCATGAGAGTTCATCAATTTCTTAAAAATAAAACCATTGTCGTGCTCTAAAAATATATAAGTGAAGCACTAGAGCAAACGACAAACTACTCCAAAAGATATAAATGAAGATCAATGAGTACTCGAATAATTGTGTAACTATGTGAAGACTCTCTAACATTTAATAATTTTAGATCTTGGGATATTATTCAAACAGCAAGCAAAACAAAATAAAATGACATTGCAATGATATCAAATATCATGTGAAGAAGCAAAAACTTAGGCTCAACCAAACTGACCGATAGTTGTTGAAGAAGAAAAGGTGGGATGCCAACCGGGGCATCCCCAAGCTTAGATGCTTGAGACTTATTGAAATATTAGTTAGGGATGCCTTTGCAATCCCCAAGCTTGAGCTTTTTTGTCTCCTTAATTCCTTTTATATCACGGTTTCCCTAAGTCTTAAAAACTTCATCCACACAAAACTCAACAAGACCTTGTGAGATAAGTTAGTATAAATCAACGCAATAACCTTATCATTCTCTACTATAGAAAATCACTAAAATTATTATTTGATATTGCCTACAAAATGCCTCTGCATATTTAACACTCCTATCCTCAAATAGAATCATTAAACAAGCAAACATATGCAAACAATGCAAACATAACAGCATTCTGTCTAAACAGGACAGTCTGTAAAGAATGCAAGAGGAATCATACTTCCCTAACTCCAAAATTTCTGAAAAATTACCACACTGTAGAATTTTTTTTTACTCATTGTGTGAAAATTTCAAGATTTTATCATGTTCTGACTATTCACCAATATTCAAAACAAAACAACAAACTTTCTGTTTTTGAAATAGCAACATATAGACTTGTAAAATAAGCATGGTAAAGGCTATACTTGACTTTTTTTATTGAACTAAAAGATATAAAACACGTCTCTGAATGGCAGAAAGCAAATATAAACAAAATAAAATGATGCTCCAAGCAAAACACATATCATGTGGTGAATAAAAATATAGCTCCAAGTAAAGTTACCGATGAACAAAGACAAAAGAGGGGATGCCATCTGGGGCATCCCCAAGCTTAGGCTCTTGGTTTTCCTTGAATATTACCTTGGGGTGTCTTGGGAATCCCCAAGCTTAGGCTCTTTCCACTCCTTATTCCATAGTCCATCGAATATTTACCCAAAACTTGAAAACTTCACAACACGAAACTCAACAGAAAACTCGTAAGCTCCGTTAGTATAAGAAAATAAAATCACCACTTAGGTACTATTGTGAACTCATTCTAAATTCATATTGGTGTTATATATACTGTATTCCAACTTTTCCATGGTTCATATCTTCTGATACTACTCATAGATTCACCAAAATAAGCAAACAACACATAGAAAACAGAATATGTCAAAAACAGAACAGTTTGTGGTAATTTGGAACCTTTCCATACCTATGTAAAAATAGGAAAATATAGACAATTTGTATATCAATCTTGTGTAAAAAATTCAGATCAAAAGCACGTTCCAGTGAATTTTCAAATTTCCTGGACTGAGCGCAAAAGTTTCTGTTTTTGCACAGAATCGAGTCAACTATCACCCCACTATCCCAAAGGCTTTACTTGGCACTTTATTGAAACAAAAGCTATAGAACATGATTACTACAATAGCTTAATAATGTTAACACACAAAAACAGTAGGGGTAAATATTGAGTTGCCTCCCAACAAGCGCTTTTCTTTAATGCCTTTTAGCTAGGCGTGATGATTTCAACGATGCTCACATGAAAGATAAGAATTGAAACATAATGGGCGCATCATGAAGCATATGACTAGCACATTTAAGTCTAAAACACTTCCTATGCATAGGGATTTTGTGAGCAAACAATTTATGGGAGCAAGAATCAACTAGCATAGGAAGGCAAAACAAGCATAACTTCAAGATTTTCAACACATAGAGAGGAAACTTGATATTATTGCAATTCCTACAAGCAAATATTCATCCCTCATAATAATTTTCAGTAGCATCATGAATGAATTCAACAATATAACCACCACATAAAGCATTCTTTTCATGATCTACATGCATAGAAATTTTAGTACTCTCCACACAAGCATATTTATTCTCATGAATAGTAGTGGGAGCAAACTCAACAAAATAACTATCATGTGAGGCATAATCCAATTGAAAATTAAAATCAAGATGACAAGTTTCATGGTTATCATTATTCTTTATAGCATACATGTCATCACAATAATCATCATAGATAGCAACTTTGTTCTCATAATAAATTGGAACCCCTTCCGAAATAGTGGATTCATCACTAAATAAAGTCATGACCTCTCCAAATCCACTTTCATAATTATAATCATCATAAATAGGAGGCATGCTTTCATCATAAGAAATATTCTCATCAAAACTTGGGGGACTAAAAATATCATATTCATCAAACATAGCATTCCCAAGCTTGTAGCTTTGCATATCATTAGTATCATGGATATTCAAGGAATTCACACTAACAACATTGCAATCATGCTCATCATACAAAGATTTAGTGCCAAACATTTTATAAACTTCTTCTTCTAACACTTGAACACAATTATCGGAATCCTTATTTTCACGAAAGACATTAAAAAGATGAAGCATATGAGGCAACCTCAATTCCAATTTTTTTGTACTTTTCTTTTATAAAATAAACTAGTGATAAGACAAGAAACTAAAAGATTCGATTGCAAGATCTAAATATATACCTTCAAGCACTAACCTCCCCGGCAACGGCGCCAGAAAAGAGCTTGATGTCTACTATGCAACCTTCTTGTAGACGTTGTTGGGCCTCCAAGTGTAGAGGTTTGTAGGACAGTAGAAAATTTCCCTCAAGTGGATGACCTAAGGTTTATCAATCCTAGGGAGGCATATGATGAAGATGGTCTCTCTCAAACAACCCTACAACCAAACAACAAAGAGTCTCTTGTGTCCACAACACACCCAATACAATGGTAAATTGTATAGGTGCACTAGTTCGGCAAAGAGATGGTGATACATGTGCAATATGGATGGTAGATATAGGTTTTGTAATTAAAAACAGCAAGGTAACAAGTGGTAAAAGTGAGTGAAAACGGTATTGCAATGCTTCGAAACAAGGCCTAGGGTTCATACTTTCACTAGTGCAAGTTCTCTCAATAATGGTAACATAATTAGATCATATAACAATCCCTCAACATGCAACGAAGAGTCACTCCAAAGTCACTAATAGCGGAGAACAAACGAAGAGATTATTGTAGGGTAAGAAACCACCTCAAAGTTATTCTTTCCGATCAATCCATTGGGCTATTCCTATAAGTGTCACAAACAGCCCTAGAGTTTGTAGTAAAATTACACCTTAGGACACACATCAACCAAAACCCTAATGTCACCTAGATACTACAATGTCACCTCTAGTATCAACGGGTTTGATTATACGATATGCATCACACAATCTCAGATCAAGATGATGAAGATGGCCACCGGTAACGATTCGCCCCTCCGGTAGGGTGCTGGAACAGGGTCCTGATTAGTTTTTGGTGGCTACAGAGGCTTGCGGTGGCGGAACTCACGATCTTTGTTCTGTTCTGGAAGTTTGGGGATATGTAAGAGGTGTTGGCATCGGGAACAAGTCAGGGGGTCCCCGAGTCAGCCACGAGGTAGGGGGGCGTGCCCTCCACCCTCGTGGTTGACTCGGGACTCTTCTAGTCTATCTCTGATGCTCCGTGGACTTCTTCCGGTCCAAAAATAATCTCTCTAAATTTTCAGGTCAATTGGACTCCGTTAGATATTCCTTTTCTGCGAAACTCAAAAACAAGGTAAAAACAGAAACTGGCACTCGCACTGGCCTCTAGGTTAATAGGTTAGTCCCAAAAATCATATAAAATAGCATATAAATGCATATAAAACATCAAAGATGGATAATATAATAGCAGGGAACAATAAGAAATTATAGATACGTTAGAGATGTATCAATCGCCAAGATTCTGTGTCAAAACCGGCATATCTCGGGTAGGGGGGCCAAGCTAAGCGTCTAAGGATCAATGGTAACAGAAGTCTAGGGGACACGATATTTACCTAGGTTCGGGCCCTCTTAATGGAGGTAAAACCCTACTCCTTCTTGATTATGATTGTCGAGTATGAAGATTACAAGAGTTGATCTACCTCGAGATCGTGATGGCTAACACAAGATGTCTAGCCTATGAGGATTCCGATGATGGTGAAACGTTGCCCTATACGGACTAACCCCTCCAGTTTATATAAGCACCAGAGGGGATCTATGGATAGTACAAAGTTGGTTTATCAGGGAAGGAAACCTCCGGGCTCTATTCTTGTCGTCCACGTGTTGAGAAGTCCCATCCGAACACAGTAGATGATTTTTGACGTGATCTTGTACATCCCATGCAACCCGGCCCAAACTCCTAGGCCAGACTATTGAGGATCCCCGAATCCAGGACTCCCTTAGTAGTCCCCGAACTTGCCTTCAGTGTTGATGTAGTATGCAGAGGCAAGTCTTCGGCTTTGCAAGGGGGGTTCTCCATTATACTCTGGATTGAAGATAGTCCGGCATCGGCTTTCGCATCTAGTATTTATGATTCCTCCCTGATGTCGCCTCGATTTCCACATGTGTGAGTGAACGCGAACGGTTCGTTATCCTTGTATTTTAATATTCCTAGCAAGCACAAACCGCGCCTATAAAGCAAGGCGAGATCTCTAAACTGTCATCTCGTATCACACCAAAAGCAACAGAGCAAGCCACAAAAAACAGACCATGGCGAGCGCCCCTGGTTCCTCGTCGCGTCCTCATGGCCCTCAAGAGGGGGACTGGCAGAGTTTCTCCGTATCTCACCTCCAACTCAGTCGACTCCAAACGCAAGGATATCTCCCTCCCCCCGATCTGGTCTTCGTACGGGCGGGGTTAACCACTATAGGTGTTGATGCATTGGCAGACAATTTCCCCAATCCCATTCAAGGGGAGAGGGTGTGCTTCACCTCCTTCCTTTTGACGGGTGTGGGATTCCCAATCCACCCCTTCCTTAGGGGCCTACTAGAACACTACGAGATCCAACTACACAATCTCACCCTGGGTTCTATTTTACATATCTCCGGTTTTGTCGCTCTTTGTGAATTGTTCTTGGGTTGCGAGGCTCACTTCAAGCTATGGAAAAAGTTCTTCTGCCTCATCCCCCACCATCAGGGCGGCGGGTCTATTTTTGAAGTGGGCGGTGCCAAAGTATGGTGTATAGCCAGATCCAGCTACCCTATCGGGACTTTGAAGAAAGGTCTGCCGAATGGTCTTCGGGATGGTTCTATATTGACGATGTACCCCTTCCAGACCCTGTTCGGCGCGGACTGCTAGAATTTTCTAGCACCCCCTTGAAGAAGCTATACAGCTGGCATCCCAAATCCTCCGCCCAAGAAGACAGTGCAAAGGTGATGAACTTGGTAAAAAAGATCAAGCTATCGACCCATTCCGGACTCTCCATAGTAGAAGTTATGGCTATCACAATAAAGAGATGCATCCAACCACTTCAATCCCGAGTAACTCCCCTATGGAACTACAACACAGAGGATGATGCATCCCGCTAAAGGCGAAAGGGTCCGTATGGCCAAGCCGCATTGGCGGCAGCTCTGGCGACCTCTATAAAGGAGAAGAGGAAGACTTCATGCGCGTAAACTGTTGAGAAGCCTACTCCATGTAAACTCCTATTGAATGGGTAAGTTTTCTAGCCGCTCGGTGCTCTTTTATCCGTAGAGATGCATTGACCGGATTTCCTGGCTATTTATTTTTGAACAGTCCTGGAGGCAGATTGTCGAGAACATTAACTGCCCCGCCCCCCAGCCAGAGGATCATGATCGCAATGAAGATCCTGCATTCCATGAGGATCTGGACATATTTGTAGAGTTCGAAGATGGAGTCTACTATCAGGCGATCCTTGACGGCTCGGAGGTGGCCATTATGGCTGACTACCCCGACCTCTATCGCTTCGTGAAGGTAAGTGTTCGGAAACTGTATTCTCAAAGAAAAGGGATACTTCAACATGTCTCCTTATCCTCTACATTGGACCATGTTTTGTAGGACCGGCGCTCAGCGAGCCGCACCCAAGGGAGGGCAACCAAGAAAGAGTCAGCATCTTTGTGGAAGGGTCGTGCAAAACGAAAGGAGGTCGGCAGCACCACTGATCCTGCTCCACCATCGAAAAGGTATGAACTTCTTTGTTATTATTTGGTCGCAAAGTCAGATCGTCATTTGAATCCTCCCTGTATTATCGCAGCAGGGGTATTCGGCGTACCGTGGGTAAGGTCCCAACCAGCCGAACTGCGGCTAACCCGGTGCCGGAGATACCAATCAGGACGGGGGCGCATGTTGATGCAATACGGACTTGCTCGTCGCACGAAGAGCCGGATGAGATGTCCGTGACCAACTCCGAAGTCAAGAGTGCGATGAACCACCGTCACTTAAAAGAAGCCTTACGTGCCCCTACCTTAACGAAGCCGGAGCTTAACGCCCTAAGCACTTTAGGTTCTTATATCCGAGCTATCCGGGACGGACTTACCGGGGTCGCTCGCCTGTTCTCAAAGGATATGGAGGTAAAAAAATTCAGTAACTTAATGGATAGATAGTAGTAGTAGCCCTCGAGGCTTAAAGCGGGTGAACAAAACTGATTTAAGGATCGTTTGATGACCACATGTTCTCAAGGAGAAGAACCGCGCACTGACCCAGGTGCTCGAAGAGATAAAGAGTGCCCCAATGTATTATGGCAATGATAAAAAACTGGAAGAAGAAGTAAAGAAATAGGCTGAAGAGATAAAGATCTTGAAGGCTTAGCTCTTAGAGGTACAACAAGAAAGCCAGAAACTAAAGGGAGGCATATTCTGTATGTTTTGTAAACCGTCCGGATTATTGACAGGATCATATAATGCGGAATATGATAGTTTGGTTGATACAGGTATGTTGACTGGCCGCCCTGAGGAGGAAATGCCAGTTCTACAGAGCGACATTCTGAAGGAGCTGGCCAAGCTACACGAGCATGCTCGGAAGGCGATGAAGAACATGACCAAAGCGTTATGGCCTTCCGACGTCCCTCCAAAAAGTATGGAGGGGTTGGCTGATCTAATCAAGGGTGACCGGCATTGGTTTGAGCTATGGAAGACATCTGCATGCCGTGAAGGCGCTCGAGAGGCACGGGCCATGGTGAAGACATGCTATACTGGTCTTGACCCGAACCATGTGGCCAGAATTGGACCACGGGGACCCGACGGGAAGGAAATTCCTATAAGCTTGGTATATGACCAAGTGATGACAGCGGCGAAATTTTTGCAATAGGATTGTAAATTAGATAGCCTACTAGATGGCGTAGAAAGGGAGTGAGTGTTCGATTTGATGTAGCAATGTACTTTATGACCGAACTTATCTCCTACCGAATTGTATGAAAGTTTTGTCATTGCAGACCTTCAGCTTCCACCTCCGAACAAAAAAGTTGGAGTGTTCCATAGACTATGTTTGACTAGTAAACATGTGGTATTGTCGGAAACCAGGAAATCCAGTCGTATTTCTCAAACAGACAAAATGTGTTCGGTAGAGTTATGTTATATTACTTATTAACGTAAGAAACATCTTCCAAGAAAAATAGTTCCGTTAGGGGTTCCTTTTCTTACGCTCGGCTTTTATTTGAAGTACAGATAGCCACTTTTATGCGTTATTCTGAAAATATTCTATTGAATATGTGCCGCCCAATTATTCTCTTAAGAATGCTAGCTTTCGGCTTCACCCATCTGAGGTACAGCATCAGATAACCCGGTTGTAACAATCGCAGAGGTGCTCCCTTTACACCCTAGCCGGACAATCGAGAACGTAGGGTATAAGCACAGGAACGAGGCAACCCAGCTTGGCAAAAACTTAAGTCATAGAGGTGCATAAAATGGCATAAACAACAGATAGTACAGACACAAGAAGCTTGTAAGCCATGTAATAAAATGCTTCTTTTAAAAGAAGCCCCCATATATGGTGGGATGTATACATTTAAAGATGCGTACCCCCGACAACGCGGTTTATCCGATCATACAATATAAGGAGAGAAAGGTAAAGAGGGTAAAAAGAAAGAGAGAATGGAAAACCCTAGTTTTAAACTTAGACCTAAGGAGGCCGAATTATGCATAAAATCATCGGAGCCCGGCAGCGTTCCATGGGTTCGGCTCAAGGCGATTATCCTCCGCATTATGAAGGCGATAGGCTCCTCCAGTAAGAACTTCATCAATAATGATGGGGTCCTCCCATTTTGGTTTTAGCTTATCCTTTTTCTTCTCCAGGAGGCGTAGAACAAGTTCTCCGACGTTGTATGCTTTAGCCCGCACTTCTCTGCTTTGGTAACGCCTTGCCTGTTGTTGATAGAATGCGGAACGGGCCTTGGCTACATCGCGGTCCTCTTCAAGTCCATCTAGGTCATCTTGCCGATCTAGCTCGGCTTCTTTCTCTTCGTACATGCGCACTCTAGGTGAGTCATGAATAATATCACAGGGAAATATAGCTTCTGCATCGTACACCATGAAGAAGGGTGTATATCTGATTTGATTGGGCATGGTCCGGAGTCCCGAGAGTGCGGAATCGAGTTCCTCAACCCAGTGCTTATCTAATTCTCGTAAAGAGCGCACTATTCTAGGTTTAATACCACTCATGATCAGCCCATTGGCCCGTTCGACCTGGCTGTTCGTTTGAGGGTGGTATACAAATGCATAGTCGAGTTTAATGCCAAACTTAGTGCACCAGGTTTTCACGTCATCAGCTGTGAAGTTAGAGCCATTATCCGTGATGATATTGTGCAAGACACCATAACTGTGGACTATGCCTGATATAAAATCAATCACTGGTCCGGCCTCAGCTGTTTTGACAGGTTTGGCTTCTATCCATTTAGTGAATTTATCCACCATGACCAGTAGGTATTTCTTTTTGTGGCTTCCCCCTTTAAGGGGTCCGACCATGTCAAGCCCCCAGACTGCAAAGGGCCAAGTAATGGGGATTGTTCTTAATGCGGTGGGAGGCATGTGGCTCTGATTGGCAAAGAGTTGACATCCCACGCAACGTTGGACAAGGTCTTGAGCGTTCGCTCGAGCCGTAAGCCAGAAAAAACATGTCCGAAATGCCTTGCTTACAAGGGCAAAGGCTGCGGTGTGATGACTGCCGAGACCGACATGTATCTCTGCCAAGAGCTGCCTTCCCTCCTCTTCGGAGATACACCTTTGAAGGACTCAGGTTGTACTTCTTTTATATAATTTGCCCTCATGTACTTTGAAAGCTTTGGAGCATCGAACTATGCATTGTGCCTCGTTTTGATCGTCAGGGAGCTCTTGCCTATTAAGATTGGCCAAGTAAGGTTCAGTCCAGGGAGCGATAACTGCCATGATCTCATGAGTAGAGGGTGTTATCTCGATATCTGAATCCCCGATGTTGTCCGTTTTGTGTTCGGCGGTTGGGTGTGTGATTAGGTATGTGTTGCCTTCGCCGCTCTCACCCTGCCACACCACTAATGGCTTAAAGAGCTGCTCGATGAAGGTGTTGGGTGGCACGGGGTCGCATTTAGCGCCCATACGAGCAAGGATGTCGGCTGCCTGATTACTTTTGTGTGTGACGTGATGGAACTCGAGTCAGTCAAACCGAGCTGACAGTTTTAATATGGCGTTTCAATATGCCATCATTTTTGGGTCCTTCGCATCGAACTCTCCATTGACCTGTGAAATTGCGAGGTTCGAATCACCGCACACCTCCAAGTGTTGTATGCCCCTGGAGACAGCCATATAAAGATCGTGCAGTAGCGCCTCATATTGAGTTGCATTATTAGAGTCTGTATACATAATTTGCAGTACATAGCGGACTATGCCCCCGGTGGGGGATGTGAGGATTATGCCAGTCCCTAGTCCGGCCAGCATTTTGGAGCCATCGAAGTACATGACCCAATTAGAATATGAGTTGTACTCTTTAGGGAGTTCGGCTTCCGTCCATTCGGCTATAAAGTCGGCCAATACCTGGGATTTGATAGCCTGGCGTGGCTGGTATATGATTTTGAACGCTAATAGCTCAATGGCCCACTTTACTATGCGGCCAGTGGCGTCCCAGTTATTAATAATGTCATTCAGTGGCACCTTGGATGCCACTGTGACCGACCACTCTTGAAAGTAGTGCCAAAGCTTGCGAGATGCCATAAAGACTATGTAGGCTATCTTATGATAGTGCGGCCATCGGGATTTGCACGGTGTAAGGACCTCCGATATATAGTAAACTGGTTTTTGGGTGGGGAATTTATGTCCCTCCTCCCCTCGCTCGACGACGAGGAGGAAGCTAAGTACTTGGTTAGTTTCTGAAATGTATAATAACATAGGATCTCCAACGCCAGGTGCAGCCAAGATTGGGTTGCTCGCAAGAAGGGTCTTTATTTCTTCCAATCTGGCTGTGGCTGCATCCGTCCATTTGAAGTTATCACTACGGCGCAGTAACTTGTATAATGGCAATGCCTTTTCTCCTAATTTGGAGATAAATCGTCTTAAAGCCACGATGCACCTAGATAGTTTTTGGACCTGCTTTAGGTCTGTTGGCGTGGCCAATTGTGATAGAGCTCGGATATTTGCTGGGTTTGCCTCAATTCCTCTATGGGAAACAATGAACCCCAACAACTTTCCAGCTGGAACTCCAAAGACACATTTTTCTGGAATAAGCCGGATGTCATATGTTCGGAGATTGTCAAAGGTCAGGCGAAGGTCATCTACCAGTGACTCGACATGTTTTGTTTTAATGACCACATCGTCCACGCATGCTTCGACTGTGTTTCCTATTTGTTTTTTCAGGCATGTTTGAATCATGCGTTGGTAGGTGGCCCCGACATTTTTGAGTCTGAAGGGCATAGTATTGAAGCAGAAGGGACCGTAAGGGGTGATGAATGCGGTTGTAGCTGGTCCAATTCCTTCATTAATCTGATGGTATCCGGAATAGGCATCGAGGAAACACAGAGAATCATGTCCTGTTGTTGCGTCGATAATCTGGTCACTGGGGGGCAATGGGAAAGGATCTTTGGGGCATGCCTTGTTGAGGTCCTTGAAGTCGACACACAGGCGCCATGCTTTGTCCTTTTTAGGGACCATAACCAGATTGGCTAGCTAATCCGGATGTTTGATTTCCCTAATGAACCCAACCTCTAGTAACTTGGCTAGCTCTTCTCCCATAGCTTGACGTTTGGGTTCGGAGAATCTCCGTAGTGTCTACTTTACGGGTTTAAATACCTTGATTATATTGAGACTGTGTTCGGCCAGTCTGCATGGGATGCCGGGCATATCTGAAGGATGCTAGGCGAAGATATCCCAATTCTCGTGCAAGAATGTGCGTAGGGCGGCGTCCACTACCGGATCCAGCTGTGCCCCGATGGATGTTGTTTTATTGGGGTCCGTCGGGTGCACTTGGAATTTTACTATTTCCTCGGCTGGCTTGAAAGAGGTGGACTTGGATCTCTTATCAAGGATCACGTCGTCCCTATCCACCGTAGCTCATAGGGTGGTTAATTCTTCTGTCGCTAGGGCTTCAGACAGTGCCTCAAGGGCCAAGGATGCGGTCTTATTTTCGGCACGGAGAGCTTGTCTGGATCGCTTGAGATTGTAATGATTCCATTGGGGCCGGGCATTTTGAGCTTCATGTACCCATAATGGGGTATGGCTTGAAAGCGTGAGAAGGCATCCCGGTCGAGGATAGCGTGATACCCACTGTTAAAGGGGACGACGTGGAAGAGCAATTCTTCAGATCTATAGTTCTCGGGTGTGCCGAACACCATATCCAGTTTGATTTTTCCCGAGTAGTGTGACTCTTGACTGCGGATAATACCTCGAAAGGTGGTGTTACTTTGCTCGATGCGTGACCTATCCATCTGCATCTTGTCGAGCGTGTCCTCGTAGATGAGGTTAGTTCCACTACCACCGTCCATGAGTACTTTGGTAAGTCAAAAACCATCAACAATGGGGTTTAGCACCAAGGCGGTAGGTGCTCGGATGGACCAAGCTTTTGGTTCATCTTCGGCCATAAAGGTTATTGTTGTGTCGCTCCTTGGGCTCAGTTCGGTAACTTTTCGCGGAGCACCCGTTTACGCCGGTTGTTAGAGGAGAAAGTCTCGAAGACTGTCAGGAAATTGAAGTTATCCTTATCCGGTGAATATCCTTCTGGGGTTGTGGTGAGGATTGACTCTCCACTTTTTGCTACCTGTCGAAGTACCCAGCATGCCCGGAGGCTATGGGTTGGGACTGTGTGTGGAGTAGTATGGATCGGGCAGGGTTTCTCGAATAATTCGTCAAGAATGGACCTATGTCCTATGAAGGGCTTGTTCTTCCTGCCCGTATCCCGATGGTCGGGTGACCCACTGGGGTATATTCTTTTAGCCCGGACCGCACTTTGCGTCGAGGTAGCGGGCTCCAGTTGAGTTTTCTGGGCCCTCCATATGCTTTCCATCGCACTGTACTTTTGTACTACATGCGATAACTTCGTGAAGTTCTATATGTGGCCGCGGTCGAGGGCATTCAATATCCCTTCATCTATGCAGTTGCGGTGGAAGACCGAAACTACGTCATCGTCCGAATAGTCCTTGATCTTGTTTTTAACAAGCAGGAATCTGGCCCAAGAGTGGTGGACCATTTCCTGGGGCTGCTGCCGCACAAACATCAGGTCATATATATCTGGAGGACCTGAGTTTCTTGGATAGTATAGATTGTGGTGGGTGGGTGGATTGAATTTTAGGTCCTATCCCACGTCTGTGTTTGGGCCCAGTATGGCTTCCACAGTAACTGGTTCGGGTCTGGCTAAGCGCGAGGGATCTTGCGACCCTGCCACTGAACCAGAGTCCAGCGGGAGTGAAGTCCCTTCCGAAGGGGAAAATCCGGCTCAGGGGATTCAGGGACCCGAACATACTTGCTCCTCAATATGGGGGGGAGTTGTCGGTGGTCGGTTCCTCAACTATTGCCATGAAGTGGGTGACCGGTGGGTGATTAATTTCCCTCTGGTTGGGCTTGAGCCTGATCCGATCATAGGCCATTGAGACCCCCAGGGCAGCGATGCGGTCTAGCAGTTCATTTAAAGACGAAATATCTGCCGGATCCAATTTTTTAGAGTACTTGGGGCCAATGCAAGGACGGTGTCTGGTAGCCGCGAGAGGAGTTGCGGGCTCGATGGCCGCACGTGCCCTCATGGTAAAACCGCCGAACCAGAGGGTCTGCCTTGAAGCCAGGCATCCTCCGGAAGTGATGTTGTTGTTGATGACTAGGCAAGCCATAGATCGCTTTTAGAAGATAGCACCGCGGAGCTCTCAATGAAAGCACCAATGTCGGTGTCCAAAATGGTAGATCTCGGGTGGGGGGCCCAAGCTATGCGTCTAAGGATCAATGGTAACAGGAGGCCAGGGAACACGATATTTACCCAGGTTCAGGCCCTCTTAATGGAGGTAAAACCCTACTCCTTCTTGATTATGATTGTCGAGTATGAAGATTACAAGAGTTGATCTACCTCGAGATCGTGATGGCTAACACTAGATGTCTAGCCTATGAGGATTCCGATGATGGTGAAAAGTTGCCCTCTATGGACTAACCCCTCCAGTTTATATACACACCGGAGGGGGTCTGTGGATAGTACAAAGTCGGTTTATCAGGGAAGGAAACCTCCGGACTCTATCCTTGCCGTCCACGTGTTGAGAAGTCCCATCCGACACGGTAGATGTTTTTCGACGTGATCTTGTACGACCCATGCAACCTGGCCCAAACTCCTAGGCCGGACACCTGAGGACCCCTGAATCTAGGACTCCCTCACCAAGCCGCTGACTAGTCTCCTCCACAAGGGCGATAAGTTTGATTGGACTGAAAAGTGTCGGGAAAGTTTCCAGGCACTCAAGGATAAGCTGACTTCTGCCCCAGTGCTTGCTCCTCCAGATTCCCAAAAGGATTTTGTCATTTACTATGACGCCTCCATTCAAGGATTAGGCTGTGTCCTAATGCAAGAGCATATAGTGGTTGCTTATGCCTCTCGTCAGTTGCGCATCCAAGGGTGCGCTTACATTTTGGCCAAAACTGCCACTGTTGATGACCGACACGTAGACGCATCCCAGGGTTTGTTAATCGTGGAAATCACTCTTCGACCCCAAACCAGTGAGTAATAGTCCATGAAATGCGCCATAATCGGCCAAAACTGCCAGTGTTGATGACCGACACGTAAACGCATCCCAGGGTTTGTTAATCGTGGTAATCACTCTGGGACCCCAAAACAGTGAGTAATAGTTCATGAAACGGGCCAGAATCGGCCAAAACTGTGAATGTTGATGACCGACACGTAAACACATCCCAGGATTTGTTAATCGTGGAAATCACTCTGGGACCCCAAA
>NC_041385.1:141896466-141897320 GCF_002162155.2 Triticum dicoccoides
GTCCTACTCCCGGTAGGAGTAGGACTCCTCCTGCGCCACCTCCTCCTGGCCGGCGCCTCCTCCCCCCTTGGCTCCTTTATATACGGAGGCAGGGGCACCTCTAAACACACAAGTTGACACAAGTTGATCCACGTGATCGATTCCTTAGCCGTGTGCGGTGCCCCCTGCCACCATATTCCTCGATAATACTGTAGCGGAGTTTAGGCGAAGCCCTGCTGCTGTAGTTCATCAAGATCGTCACCACGCCGTCGTGCTGACGAAACTCTTCCTCGACACTTTGCTGGATCGGAGTCCGGGGATCGTCATCGAGCTGAACGTGTGCTCGAACTCGGAGGTGCCGTAGTTTCGGTGCTTGATCGGTTGGATCGTGAAGACGTACGACTACTTCCTCTACGTCGTGTCATCGCTTCCGCAATCGGTCTGCGTTGGGTACGTAGACAACACTCTCCCCTCGTTGCTATGCATCACATGATCTTGCGTGTGCATAGGAAATTTTTGAAATTACTACGAAACCCAACATAATAGTCCATGAAATGCGCCATAATCGGCCAAAACTGCCAGTGTTGATGACCGACACGTAAACACATCCCAGGGTTTGTTAATCGTGGTAATCACTCTGGGACCCCAAAACAGTGAGTAATAGTCCATGAAACGGGCCAGAATCGGCCAAAACTGTGAGTGTTGATGACCGACACGTAAACACATCCCAGGATTTGTTAATCGTGGAAATCCCTCTAGGACCCCAAAACAGTGAGTAATAGTCCATGAAACGGGCCAGAACCGGCCAAAACTGCGAGTGTTGATGACCGACACATAGACGCATCGCAGGGTTTTATAATCGTGGAAATCACTCC
>NC_041385.1:141897866-141898381 GCF_002162155.2 Triticum dicoccoides
CGGCCAAAACTGCGAGTGTTGATGACCGACACATAGACGCATCCCAGGGTTTTATAATCGTGGAAATCACTCCGGGACCCCAAAATAGTGAGTAACAGTCCATGAAACGGGCCAGAATAGCCCAAACCTGCGACTGTTGATGACCGACACGTAGACACATCCCAGGGTTTGTTAATCGTGCAAATCACTCTCCGACCCCAAAACAGTGAGTAATAGTCCATGAAACGGGCCAGAATCGGCCAAAACTGTGAGTGTTGATAACCGACACGTAAACGCATCCCAGGGTTTGTTAATCGTGGAAATCACTCCGGGACCCCAAAATAGTGAGTAATATCCATGAAATGGGCCAGAATCGGCCAAAACTACCAGTGTTGATGACCGACACCTAGACGCATCCCAGGGTTTGTTAATCATGGTAATATCTCCAGGACCCCAAAACAGTGAGTAATAGTTCATGAAACGGGTCAGAATCGGCCAAAACTGCCAGTGTTGATGACCGGCACGTAATAGCATCC
>NC_041385.1:142213155-142250298 GCF_002162155.2 Triticum dicoccoides
TTGTTAATCGTGGAAATCACTCCGGGGCCCCAAAACAGTGAGTAACAGTCCATGAAACGGGTCAGAATAGCCCAAAACTGCCACTGTTGATGACCGACACGTAGACACATCCCAGGGTTTGTTAATCGTGGAAATCACTCTGGGACCCCAAAATAGTGAGTAATAGTCCATGAACGGGCCAGAATCCGCAAAAACTTCCAGTGTTGGTGACCGACACGTAGACGCATCCCAGGGTTTGTTAATCGTGGTAATCACTTCGGGACCCCAAAACAGTGAGTAATAGTCCATGAAACAGGCCAGAATCGGCCAAAACTGCCAGTGTTGATGACCGACATGTAAGCGCACCCTCATGAAGAGTACTACCCAGTTCATGACCTCGAGCTTGCTGCTGTTATCTATGCACTGAAGTTGTGGCGGCATTACGTTCTCAGTAATCATTACGAGATCTTCACCGATCATCAAAGCCTGGAGTATCTATTTACTCAGCCAGATCTGAACCTTCGTTAACAACGATGGATGGAAGCTATTGCAGATTATGACTGCGGTATTTCTTATACCCCTGGCAAGGCTACTGTTATGGCCGGCGCTGTGAGCTGCAAGTCTTATTGCAACAGCTATATGGTCCAGAATGCTCAACCCCGCCTTCAGGAAGAACTTTACTAGTTGAACCTTCACCTCGTTCTGTAGGGTTCCTTTAATAACCTTGTTCTGGAACCGACTCTCTGAAAGGCTATTAAGTCTGCACAAGCCAAAGATGCTAAAGTTGATCGGATGAAATGGGATCTTTCCTTAGAGAAAGCCAAAAAGATTTCTCGCTTGCTAAAGATGGAACATTGTACTTTAGAGATCACATTGTGGTACCCCAATTCAAGCTTATGACAGATAAAGTGATGGAAGAAGCACATGACACACCTTTATCTATTTATCCGGGAAGTACTAAAATGTATCTAGACATTCGTTAGACATACTGGTGGTATAAGATGAAGCAAGACATTGCTCGGTATAACGAAGAATGTGATGTTTGTCGTCGCGTCAAATCAGAACATCTGAAACCAGCTAGACTTCTACAACCACTTCCTATTGCTGAATGGAAATGGGATAAGATTCAGATGGACTTAGTCACTAGCCTTCCCAAGTCCCAAAAGGCAATGATGCTATCTTTGTCGTTATTGACCAATTCTCGAAATTCACACACTTTCTGCCAGTCAAGGAGAGAATCACTGCTAGTCAATTAGCAAACTTATATATCGCTAAAATTGTGACACTCCACGGCACTCTGAAGGAGATGAGTTCAGACCGTGGCAGTATTTTCACATCAAAGTTTTGCGGTAGTTTCCAAGAAGCAATGGGAACCCATCGAAAGGATTGAGAAGAGGGGTCTAAAGGGGGGGGTGATTAGACCCTTCACAAGTAAAAGTGGCAGTTTTTAAGTTTTTCAAGTTAAGGTGGAGTTTTAGCATAAGTTTAAGCATTCACAATACATTTCAAGCAAGCATGACAAGAGTATATGCGGCGGAAAGGATAAAGCATGCTAATTGCAAGAAAGTAAAGGGATGGGATTTGGAATGTGCAAACACAATGAAGACATAGAGATTTTTGGCGTGGTTCTAATAGGTGGTGCTATCGTACTTCCACGTTGATGGAGACTTCAACCCACGAAGGTTAACGGCTGCGCGAGTCCACAGAGGGCTCCACCCACGAAGGGTCCATGAAGAAGCAACATTGTCTATCCCACCATGGCCATTGCCCACGAAGGACTTGCCTCACTCGGGTAGATCTTCACGAAGTAGGCGATCTCCTTGCCCTCACAAACTTCTTGGTTCAACTCCACAACTTGACGGAGGCTCCCAAGCGACACCGAACCAATCTAGGAGACACCACTCTCCAAAAGGTAATAGGTGGTGTGTTGATGATGAACTCCTTGCTCTTATGCTTCAAATGATAGTATCCCCAACACTCAACTCTCTCTCATAGATTTGGATATGGTGGAAAGATGATTTGAGTGGAAAGCAACTTGGGGAAGGCTAGAAATCAAGATTCTTGTGGTAGGATTGGTATAATCTCAACACATGAGTAGGTGGTTCTCTCTCAGAAAATGTATGCTAGAAGTGTAGGCACGTTCTGATGGCTCTCTCACATATGGAGATGGGGGTGGAGGGGTATATATAGCCTCCACACAAAATCCAACCATTACACACATTTGACCCAACTCAGTCAGACTGAATAGATGAACTCGGTGAGACCAATTAGTTCAAAATGTGAACATTAGGAATATCAATGGGACCGACTGGAACAACTCGGTGGGACCGATGCGCTAGGGCTTAGGGCAAACCTCATCTCGGTAGTGCCGATTGCATCAAGTCGGTGAGACTGAAGTGAAGCAATAGGGCAACAAAGAGTTGGTCAAGCCATCTCGGTGAGACCGGTCACTATTTCGGTGAGACCAAAATAATTGCAACAGGCAACAGAGAGTTGGCAAGGCCATCTCGATGAGTCTGAGATCCATATCAGCGAGACCGAATTGTTAGGGTTTCTAGTAGTGGCTATGTCATGTGAACTCGGTGGCACCGGATAGAAAGAATCGGTGGGCCGAGTTGGACTTCGGGATTTTGACGTATTTGGATGGAGAAAGTGGTTGAGGGTATTTGGAGCAATATCATTAAGCATTTGGGAAAGCAAGCCATTAAGAAACACCTCATCCCTTTTAATAGTATTGGCATTCCTATGGACTCAATGCGATCTTGGATCACTAAAACAAAGATGAAGAGTCTTGAGCTTTAGCCAATGCATGTCCTTGACACCTTGAAGGGGTTCCACATCCTCTTGTCCTTTCCATGCCATTGTTGAACTTGTGTGAAATACACTAGTTAATAGAATTAGTCCAACAAGAGATATATTGACATTAATTACCAAAATCACCCAGGGAGAACTTGTGCTTTCACCCATATAACCTGGAGCACCACTTATCACCCCCAGTCCCAAGGTCAAGTCGAGCGAGTCAATCAAATCCTTGAAGATATGTTGCGTACATGTGTCATCTCATGTGGCAAGAAGTGGGAAGAATCTCTCCCTTATGCCGAATTATCTTATAACAACAGTGATACGTCCATTTTGCATCATGCTTTTATATTGATATTTATTGCATTATGGATTGCTACTACACATTATGTCACAATACTTATGCCTTTTCTCTCTTATTTTACCAGGTATACATGAAGAGGGTGAATGCCAGTAGCTGGAATTCTGGGCTAGAAAAGGAGCAAATATTAGAGACCTATTCAGCACAACTCCAAAAGTCCTGAAAATCGATGAAAGTCAGTTTTGGAATATATTAAAAATATTGGGAAAAGAAAGCACCAGAGGAGGGCCACCCACTGTCCATGAAGGTGGGGGCGCGCCCTACCCCCTGGGCGCGCCCCCGGACTCATGGGCCACCTGGAAGCCCCCCGATGCCCATCTTCTGGTATAAGGTGTCTTTTGCCCTGGAAAAAATCATAAGGAAGCTTTCGGGACAAAGCGCCGCCGTCTCGAGGCAGAACCTGGGCGGAACAAATCTAGGGCTCTGGCGGAGCTGTTCTGCCAGGGAAACATCCCTCTGGGAGGGGGAAATCATCGCCATCGTCATCACCATCGATCCTCTCATCGGGAGGGAGTCAATCTCCATCAACATCTTCACCGGCACCATCTCCTCTCAAACCCTAGTTCATCTCTTGTATCCGATCTTTGTATCAAAACCTTAGATTGGTACCTGTGGGTTGCTAGTAGTGTTGATTACTCCTTGTAGTTGATGCTAGTTGGTTTATTCAGTGGATGATCGTATGTTCAGATCCTTTATGCATATTAATACCCCTCTGATTATGAACATGAATATGATTTGTGATTAGTTATGTTTGTTCATGACGTCATGAGAGAAGTCTTGTTATAAGTAGTCATGTGAATTTGGTATTCGTTCGATATTTTGATGAGATGTATGTTGTCTTTCCTGTAGTGGTGTTACGTGAACGTCGGCTACATGACACTTCACCATTGTTTGGGCCTAGAGGAAGGCATTGGGAAGTAATAAGTAGATGATGGGTTGCTAGAGTGACAGAAGCTTAAACCCTAGTTTATGCGTTGCTTCGTAAGGGGCTGATTTGGATCCATATGTTTCATGCTATGGTTAGGTTTACCTTAATTCCTCTTTCGTAGTTACGGATGCTTGCAAGAGGGGTTAATCATAAGTGGGATGCTTGTCCAAGTAAGGGCAGTACCCAAGCACCGGTCCACCCACATATCAAATTATCAAAGTACCGAACGCGAATCATATGAGCATGATGAAAACTAGCTTGACGATAATTCCCATGTGTCCTCGGGAGCGCTTTTCTTTATATAAGAGTTTGTCCACGCTTGTCCTTTGCTACAAAAAGCATTGGGCCACCTTGATTCACCTTAGTTACTTTTGTTACTTGTTACCCGTTACGAATTACCTTATCACAAAACTATCTGTTACCGATAATTTCAGTGCTTGCAGAGAATACCTTACTGAAAACCGCTTGTCATTTCCTTCTGCTCCTTATTGGGTTCGACACTCTTACTTATCGAAAGGACTACGATAGATCCCCTATACTTGTGGGTCATCAAGACTCTTTTCTGGCGCCGTTGCCGGGGAGTGAAGCGCCTTTGGTAGGTGGAATTTGGTAAGGAAAAATTTATATAGTGTGCTGAAATTTACTGTCACTTGTTACTATGGAAAATAATCCTTTGAGGGGCTTGTTTGGGGTATCTTCACCCCAACCAATAGAGCAAAGAGTTTCTCCTCAACCTACTTAACCTACTGAAAATGTTTACTTTGAAATTCCTTTAGGTATGATAGAGAAACTGCTGGCTAATCCTTTTACAGGAGATGGAACATTAAATCCCGATATGCACCTAATCTATGTGGATGAAGTTTGTGGATTATTTAAGCTTGCAGGTATACCCGAGGATGTTATCAAGAAGAAGGTCTTCCCTTTATCTTTGAAGGGAAAGGCATTGACATGGTTTAGGCTATGTGATGATATTGGATCATGGAACTACAACTGATTGAAATTGGAATTTCATCAGAAGTTTTATCCTATGCATCTCGTTCATCGTGATCGTAATTATATATATATATATATATAATTTTTGGCTCACGAAGGAGAAATTATCGCTCAAGCTTGGGGGAGGCTTAAGTCAATGTTATATTCATGCCCCAATCATGAGCACTCAAGAGAAATTATTATTCAAAAAATTTATGCTCGGCTTTCTCTCAATAATCGCTCCATGCTCGATACTTCTTGTACTGGTTCTTTTATGACGAAGACTATTGAATTCTGATGGGATTTATTGGAAAGAATTAAATGCAACTCTGAAGATTGGGATCTCGACGAAGGTAAGGAGTCAGGCATAAAACCTAAGTTTGATTGTGTTAAATCTTTTATGGATACCGATGCTTTTCGTGAATTTAGCACTAAATATGGACTTAACTCTGAGATAGTAGCTTATTTTTGTGAATCATTTGTTGGGTTCTATGGTAGGGTGCGTCGACTGCAAATTAAAATTTTCCTACACGCAGCACAACCAAGAACATGCTACGGGAGATGGATCACAGATCGTTGCCACTTGACGCGCAGTGTCGTGCAGCAGAAGTAGAGATGAGGCAGCGCATTCCTGGAGTTGCCTCGCATTCCCGGAGTCGTCTCCTCCTTGCCGGTCTCCCACGTAGCCGACCAGATCCCGCAAACAGGTTCGCCGGAGCGGCGCAAGTGCACCACCTCTAACGGTATCTGCGTGTGCAGGAGGAACATCGTGCGGTGGACTGCTAGGTCTGATCACACAACCGCCGGCGAGTGGAGGTGGCTATTCGCAACACATGCAAACCCTAGTGACAGCACCGAAGCAATCAATCGCATGAGTGTGCCGCACCTCCACTTTATATAGGCATCCGTCGTGGGCTCAACACTTGGGCCTCGCACAGACCCTAAAGCCCACAAGCCTACCCGGTCACAATCCGAATACAGCTCGAATCACATCCGACCAGTGTCCTCGGATCCGACCTTGTAGGTTCCTTCCCTTAAGCACACGACCCCTTAGGTTCAAGTCAGCTTGGTCGCAGTTCCGATCACCTCCGAACTACACGGTTGGTAGCGGCCTCTAGTAAGGCATGTCGAACACCAAGTAGACTATGAAGCTGGTTAGGAGAACCTATACAACATGTCACACTTCTGTTCCCTTTGCCACACGATATATGTTGTCGGTCTCAAAGCGAGATTGTCATCCTTGTGCTAGCCCGACCTCTTTCTCGTTAAAGTGATACCGACCACTATCCGGATTATCTCATAATCCTTATCGCATGGCCATGCTTATCCTGGTCGGATCACACGACGGGCCCAGAGTATATCTCTCCTGATCGGAGGGGCAAATCCCATCTTGCTCGACCATGTCTCGCAGCATGGGACTGGACAAACCCGAAAGCTACCTTTGTGACTACCCAGTCACGGAGTAGCGTTTGGTCGGCCCAAAGCAAGTCTGTCACCATCCCGAGTACACGCGTCAGCTCAGGTCTTAGGACATAAAACGTATGTTGTACTAGAGACTCACATATGAAAAATCGCTGCGTCTCATAGTTGGGTCTGTCCGACTCGGACCTTATCTCGACTCGGATCCGACTATGTCGAATCCGACCAGACCTTTCCAAGTCCATATTATCCGGTTAGCATCCAATGCTCCATGGCTAGTGAGACCAAGCCATCGACCGTGTCATATGCTAGTCTAGTCGGTTGTGCGTCCATACATCCCTTTCGACTAGGGACCTTTTAGGACGGTCATCATACAATGAATAGTCCCACAAACAAGTCACGTACTTGCTGATACACATCATTGATAATGTCCAAGGACTATCTTTATTCATAAACACATAGGAAATATCATCATACATGATTGCCTCTAGGGCATATCTCCAACATCATTTGCTACTCACGTTGATCTCCCTAGAGAGAAGTGGTTTAAATATCATCCTCCCATTTAAGTAAAACTAGTAGAACCTATTAAAGTTGAAGAAAATACTATCACTTATAATGTTGATCCTATTGTTCCTATCGCTTATATTGAGAAACCACCTTTCCCTGTTAGAATAAAGGATCATGCTAAAGCTTCAACAGTGGTTCATAAGAGTAATGCTAGAACACCTACCCCCTGAGCAAATTAAACTTGAACCTAGTATTGCTATGGTTAAAGATCTCTTGGTCGATAATATTGATGGGCATGTTATTTACTTCTGTGATGAAGCTGCTAGAATTGCTAGACCCGGTACTAAAAATAAACATAGACATGTTGTTGGCATGCCTGTTGTTTCTGTTAAAATAGGAGATCACTGTTATCATGGCTTATGTGATATGGGTGCCAGTGTCAGTGCAATACCTTATACTTCATATAAAGAAATTATGCATGATATTGCACTTACTGAGATAGAACATATTGATGTTAAATTTAAGCTTGCCAATATAGATACTATTTCACCAATTGGGAATGTTAGAGACCTTGAAGTCTTGTGTGGGAAAATTAAATATCCTATTGATTTTCTTGTTCTTGGTTCCCCACAAGATGACTTTTGTCCCATTATATTTGGTTGACCCTTCTTGAATACTGTTAATGCTAAGATAGACTGCGAAAAGGATATTGTTACTATTGGTTTAGGGGACATGTCTCATGATTTTAATTTTGCTAAATTCCATAGACAACCCCATGATAAAGAATTGCCTAGTAAAGATGACATTATTGGTCTTGCTTCTATTGGTGTGCCTCCTAATGATCCTTTAGAACAATATTTGCTAGACCATGAAAATGATATGTTTATGAATGAAAGAAGGGAAATAGATGAAGTATTCTTTAAACAGGGACCTATATTGAAGCACAACCTACCTGTTGAAATCCTAGGGGATCCTCCTCCACCCAAGGGTGATCCCGTGTTTGAGCTTAAATCTTTACCTGATACTCTTAAATACGCTTATCTTTATGAAAATAAGATATATCCTATTATTATTAGTGCTAACCTTTCAGAGCAGGAAGAAGAGAAATTACTGAAAACTCTGAAGAAGCACCGTGCTGCTATTGGATATACTCTTGATGATCTTAAGGGCATTAGTCCCACTCTATGCCAGCACAAAATAAAATTGGAGAAAGATGCTAAACCAGTTGTTGATCACCAACGACGGTTAAAACCTAAGATGAAAGAAGTGGTAAGAAATGAAATACTAAAGCTTCTGGAGGTAGGTATAATTTATTCTGTTGCTGATAGTCAGTGGGTAAGTCCTGTCCATTGTGTCCCTAAGAAGGGAGGTATTACTATTGTTCCTAATGATAAAGATGAATTGATCCCACAAAGAATTGTTATAGGTTATAGAATGGTAATTGATTTCCGCAAATTAAATAAAGCTACTAGAAAAGATCATCGCCCTTTACCTTTTATTGATTAAATGCTAGAAAGATTATCCAAACATACACATTTTTGCTTTCTAGATGGTTACTCTGGTTTCTCTCAAATACATGTGTCAAAAGAGGATCAGGAAAAAACCACTTTTACTTGCCCTTTCAGTACCTTTGCTTATAACGTATGCCTTTTGGTTTATGTAATGCACCTGCTACCTTTCAAAGATGTATGGATACTATATTCTCTGACTTTTTTGTGAAAAGATTGTTGAGGTTTTCATGGATGATTTCTTCGTGTATGGAACTTCTTTTGATGATTGCTTAAGCAACCTTGATCGAGTTTTGCAAAGATGTGAAGAAACTAATCTTGTCTTGATTTGGGAGAAGTGCCACTTTATGGTTAATGAAGGTATTGTCTTGGGGCATAAGATTTCTGAAAGAGGTATTAAAGTTGATAAAGATAAAGTTGATGCTATTGAAAAGATGTCGTGTCCCAAGGACATCAAAGGTATAAGAAGTTTCCTTGGTCATGCCGGTTTTTATATGAGGTTCATTAAAGACTTCTCAAAATTTCTAGGCCTCTGATTAATCTCTTATAGAAAGATGTTCCTTTTGTCTTTGATGATGATTGTGTAAAAGAATTTCAAATACTTAAGAAAGCCTTGATTTCTGCACCTATTGTTCAGCCACCTGATTGGAATTTACCCTTTGAAATCATGTGTGATGCTAGTGATTATGATGTAGGCGTTGTTCTAGGACAAAGAGTTGATAACAAATTAAATGTTATCCAATATGCTAGTAAAACTCCAGATAGTGCCCAGAGAAATTATGCTACCACTGAAAAAGAATTTTTAGCAGTTGTATTTGCTTGTGATAAATTCAGACCTTATATTGTTGATTCCAAAGTAACTGTCCACACTGATCATGTTGCTTTTAAATACCTAATGGAAAAAAAAGATGCTAAACCTAGACTTATTAGATGGGTTCTCTTGCTACAAGAATTTGATTTGCATATTATTGATAGAAAGGGAGCTGAGAACCCCGTTGCAGACAACTTGTCTAGGTTAGAGAATGTTCTTGATGACCCACTACCTATTGATGATAGCTTTCCTGATGAACAATTAGCTGTCATAAATGCTTCTTTACTGCTCCATGGTATGCTGATTATGCTAATTACATTGTTGCTAAATTTATACCACCTAGTTTCACATACCAGCAAAAGAAAAGGTTTTTCTATGATTTAAGACATTACTTTTGGAATGACCCACAACTTTATAAAGAATGAGTAGATGGTGTTAATAGACGTTGTGTACCTGAGCAGGAACAAGAACAGATCCTACGCAAGTTTCACTCTGAGGCATATGGAGGACACCACGCTGGAGATAGAACTGCACATAAGGTATTGCAATCCGGTTTTTATTTGCCTACTCTCTTTAAAGATGCATGTAAGTTTGTCTTGTCTTGCGATGAATGTCAAAGAATTGGTAATGTTAGTAGACGTCAAGAAATGCCTATGAACTATTCACTTGTTATTGAACCATTTGATGTTTGGGACTTTGATTATATGGGACCTTTTCCTTCCTCTAATGGGTATACACACATTTTAGTTGCTGTTGATTACATTACTAAGTGGGTAGAAGCTATTCCAACTAGTAGTGCTAAGCATAACAACTCTATTAAGATGCTTAAAGAAGTTATTTTTCTGGGGTTAGGAGTCCCTAGATACTTAATGACTGATGGTGGTTCACATTTTATTCATGGTGCTTTTCGTAAAATGCTTGCTAAGTATAATATTAATCATAGAATTGCATCCCCATACCATCGACGGTCTAGTGGTCAAGTAGAATTGAGTAATAGAGAAATTAGATTAATTTTGCAAAAGACTGTTAATAGATCTAGAAAGAATTGGTCCAAGAAATTTGATGATGCATTATGGGCCAATAGAACTGCATATAAGAATCCTATGGGTATGTCTCCGTATAAAATGGTTTATGGAAAAGCATGTCACTTACCTCTCGAACTAGAACATAAGGCATATTGGGCCATTAAAGAGCTCAGTTATGATTTCAAACTTGCTGGTGAGAAGAGGCTATTTGACATTAGCTCACTTGATGAATGGAGAACCCAAGCCTATGAGAATGCCAAACTGCTTTTAAAAAAGTTAAAAGATGGCATGACAAAGGATACAAAAGCATGAGTTTAATGTAGGTGATTATGTTTTGCTATACAACTCTCGTTTAAGATTTTTTGCAGGGAAACTACTCTCTAAATGGGAAGGTCCTTATGTTATCGAGGAGGTATATCGTTCCGGTGCCATAAAAATCAACAACTTCGAAGGCACAAATCCGAAGGTGGTGAACGGTCAAAGAATCAAACGTTATATCTCAGGTAATCCCATAAATGTTGAAACCAATGTTATTGACACTGTAACCCCGGAGGAGTACATAAGGGGCACTTTCCAGAATGTTTCAGACTCCGAAAAGGAATAGATATGTGGTACGGTAAGTAAACCAACTCCAAAACAGTTCTAATAGCAATTTTTCTCCGTTTTGGAATATTTAAGAAAATAGGAAAATAAGTAGTCCGGAAAGGGCACAAGGCGTCCACGGGGGTGGAGGGCGCGCCCTACCCCCCTGGGCACACCCCCTGCCTCGTGGGTAGCTCGTGTGCTCTCCGGACTCCATTTTCTTGCATGATACTTCTTTTGGTCGGTAAAAATTCATTATATAATCTCACGAAGGTTTTGACCACCATACCATGACAAAATCCTCTGCTTTTATTTCAAGCTGTTTTCCTGACAGATCTAGATCACCATGACGTCTTAAAGCGCCCCCAACGACAAGTTTTTCGAGAAGGTCATCAACCCCTACCTTGTGAAGGTGCTGCAACACCCTCAAACCATTGAGATGCGTGAGGGGGTGCTGCACATCCGCGATGTTGAGGGACCAAGGAGGACCGGGAGCGTGGAGACAAGACTCGAAGCAATGGAGCAACAAGTTTTCAAGTTCCAAGGGATGGTGAAACACGGACTCAACACCAACCACATGATGATCGCGGAGTTCACCAACAACCACAAGCTGGATGCAAAGAACATTGGGGAGACCATCTTCAAGCTTCACGAAAAAATCGAGCACCTCCAAGCCCAGATCTATGACCCACAAAACCAAAACCGTGAGTATGAATATAGATTCAAGAGGATGAGTTTGGCTGCAGATTTGAGGATCCCGGAGACTCGATCATCCTTCTATGATGGTGAGCCTATGCCTTGGAAGATGGACGACAAGCCTACATCATCAACAACTCCAACATCACCACCCCTAAGAAAGAGACATAAACACATGGGTATGGGCACTCCCCTTGGCAACTGCCAAGCTTGGGGGAGGTGTCCCGGTATCGTATCACCATCACACTTCTATCTTTACCATTTTTCTTTGTTCGATCCTTTTGGTTATATCTTGATCTAGTAGAATAAAGTTTAGTATGATCTAGATTTGAGTTTTTGTGTTGATCCCTATCTATGCAATTGAGTCCGTGAGCTATATATAATAAAGATTAGTTTTGAGTCGAGGGCTTTGCTATCTTGCTATGATCTTGAGGGAATAAAAGAAAAGGAAGAATAAAAAGAAACAAAAAGATCATATTGATCTTATGGAGGGTAATGATTTCACATATAGAGAGTATGATGAATAAAAGTTGTTGAGAGTTGACAAACATAGTTTTGGTCATCATTGCAATTAATATGAAGTAATAAAGAAAGAGAGGTTTTCACATTTAACTATACTATCTTGGACATCTTTTATTGTGAGCACTCACTAAAATATGACATGCTAAAAAGTTGATGTTGGACAAGGAATACAACATAATGGGTTATGTTTTCTTATATCCGAAATAAATTATATTGTCATGGATCATCCAACATGTTGAGCTTGTATTTCCCCCTCATGCTAGCCAAACTCTTTGCATCAAGTAGAGATACTACTTGTGCTTCCAAACATCCTTAAACTCAGTTTTGCCATGAGAGTCCACCATATCTACCTATGGATTGAGTAAGATCCTTCAAGGAAGTTGTCATTGTTGCAAGCAATAAAAATTGCTCTCTAAATATGTATAATCTATTAGTGTGGAGAAAATAAGCTTTATACGAGCTTGCGATATGGAAGAAATAAAAGCGACGGATTGCATAATAAAGGTCCCTATCACAAGTGGCAATTTAAAGTCACGTTCTTTTGCATTAAAATTTTGTGCATCCAACCATAAAAGCACATGACAACCTCTGCTTCCCTTTGTGAAGGGCCTATCTTTTATTTTTGTCTTATACCTTATACAAGAGTCATGGTGATCTTCACCTTTCCTTTTTATACTTTATCCTTTGGCAAAAGATCCTGATATATATACCCAATTGGATGTAGGTTTCCATAAGACATTATTGTTCACATTACCCTTGAGGTAAAAGGTTGGGAGGCAAAATTATAAGCCCCTATCTTTCTCTATGTCCGACTGAAACTTCATACCCATAAGTATTGCCTGAGTGTTAGCAATTGTGAAAGACTAAATGATAGTTGAGTACGTGGACTCGCTAAAAAGCTTTTATATTTTGACTCTTTCCGATGTTATGATAAATTGCAATTGCTTCAATGACTGAGATTATAGTTTGCTAGTTCTCAATGAAGTTTATGATTCATACTTGACATTGTGAATAGATTGTTACTTTAAGCATAAGAATTCATATGACAATATATATGTTGTTGTTCTAAGAATGATCATGATGCCCTCATGTCCGTATTTTATTTTATCGACACCTCTATCTCTAAACATGTGGACATATTTTTTGATATCGTCTTCCGCTTGAGGACAAGCAAAGTCTAAGCTTGGGGGAGTTGATACGTCCATTTTGCATCATGCTTTTATATCGATATTTATTGCATTATGGGCTGCTACTACACATTATGTCACAATACTTATGCCTTTTCTCTCTTATTTTACAAGGTTTACATGAAGAGAGAGAATGCCGGCAGCTGGAATTCTGGGCTGCAAAAGGAGCAAATATTAGAGACCTATTCTGCACAACTCCAAAAGTCCTAAAACTCCATGAAAGTAAGTTTTGGAATATATTAAAAATATTGGGTGAAGAAAGCACCAGAGGGGGGCCACCCACTGTCCACGAGGGTGGGGCCGCGCCCCCTGCCTCGTGGGCCACCTAGAAGCCCCTTGATGCCCATCTTCTGGTAAAGGTGTCTTTTGCCCTGGAAAAATCATAAGGAGCTTTCGGGGACGAAGCGTCGCCGTCTCGAGGCGGAACCTGGGCGGAACCAATCTAGGGCTCCGGCGGAGCTGTTTTGCCGGGGAAACATCCCTCCGGGGCGGGGAAATCGTCACCATCGTCATCACCATCGATCCTCTCATTGGGAGGGGGTCAATCTCCATCAAAATCTTCACCAGCACCATCTTCTCTCAAACCCTAGTTCATCTCTTGTATCCGATCTTTGTCTCAAAACCTCAGATTGGTACCTGTGGGTTGCTAGTAGTGTTGATTACTCCTTGTAGTTGATGCTAGTTGGTTTATTTGGTGGAAGATAATATGTTCAGATCCTTTATGCATATTAATACCCCTCTGATTATGAACATGAATATTATTTGTGAGTACTTACCTTTGTTCCTGAGGACATGGGAGAAGTCTTGTTATAAGTAGTCATGTGAATTTGGCATTCATTCGATATTTTGATAAGATGTATGTTGTCTTTCCTCTAGTGGTGTTATGTGAACATCGACTACATGACACTTCACCATTGTTTGGGCCTAGAGGAAGGCATTGGGAAGTAATAAAAAGATGATGGGTTGCTAGAGTGACAGAAGCTTAAGCCCTAGTTTATGCGTTGCTTCGTAAGGGGCTGATTTGGATCCATATGTTTCATGCTATGGTTAGGTTTACCTTAATTCTTCTTTCGTAGTTGTACATGCTTGTGAGAGGGGTTAATCATAAGTGGGATGCTTGTCCAAGGAAGGGCAGTACCCAATCACCGGTCCACCCACATATCAAATTATCAAAGTACCGAACGCGAATCATATGAGCATGATGAAAACTAGCTTGACGCTAATTCCCATGTGTCCTCGGGAGCGCTTTCCTTTATATAAGAGTTTGTCCAGGCTTGTCCTTTGCTACAAAAAGGATTGGGCCACCTTGCCGCACCTTAGTTACTTTTGTTACTTGTTACCCGTTACAAATTACCTTATCACAAAACTATCCGTTACCGATAATTTCAGTGCTTGCAAAGAATACCTTACTGAAAATCGCTTGTCATTTACTTCTGCTCCTTGTTGGTTTCAACACTCTTACTTATCAATAGGACTACGATAGATCCCCTATACTTGTGGGTCATCAAACATCTATCAAGCTAGCTTTAAGATGGCACCTTCGAGGTACTCTATGGACGTAAGTGTCGAACTCCTCTAAATTGCTCAAAAACTGGGGAACGACCGCTCATTGGTCCAGACATTATCCAACAAGTTGAAGAGCAAGTTTGCATTGTCCGGGATAATCTCAAGGCAGCCTAGTCCCGCCAGAAGAGCAATTATGATCGTAAACACTAGGGTTTAACCTATCAACCCGGTGAGCAAGCTTATCCGCGTGTCACTCCTTTCAGAGGCACTCATCGATTTGGAGTCAGGGGCAAATTAACTCCTTGCTACATTGGTCCCTTCCGCATTCTCGCCCATCATGCGCATGTGGCTTATAAACTGGAATTGCCACGTCAATTCTCTCATGTCCATGACGTCTTCCACGTGTCGTAACTTTGTCGTTGCTTCAAGGACCCGCACCATGAAGTGGATCCAGAATTGATCAAAGTGCAAGATGATCTCACATACAAAGAGCATCCGACCCACATTCTTGAAGAAGCTGAACGTCAAACCCGCCAGAAGGTTACCAAGTTCCTCAAAGTGTAGTGGTCGAATCATACTGAAGATGAAGCCACTTGGGAACGCGAGGATAATCTTCGTGCAGAATACCGCAATCTTTTCCCTTCTACCTCTTAATTCTCGGGACGAGAAATTCTTTTAGAGGAGGAGAGTAGTAGCACCCTTGTGTAATGAGCTATAGTAACCTCTCTGATTAAGACTACGTCATTTTGCAAAACAGTGCTTGATCATCTTTGTCTCATATCTCATTTCAAATTCCACTTTCAATTCAAATTCAAATTATAAGTGAAATAAATAAATTCACAAACATGAAAACTAAAATGTTCATAATGTTGCAAATAATCCATAATTAATTATGGTGGAGAAACCAACATTTTATAAAGTGTTTAAATGCCCTAAAATAATTAAAATAGGGGCCAAAACAATAATTTAAATGCTTTTTAAATTATAAAAAATGCAACTATTTTATTTAAGTGCCAAACTTATTGTGTGAGTGGCCTATTTTATTTTTGGTGCAAGTTTTTTTATAAAACTAAAATAATTTTGATTTAAAAAGAATACAGAAGTTAAAACAAAAAAAAGGAAGGAAACGGAAAAGAAAAGGGAAAAGCCCCTCACTCCCACTCATCGTGCCCACTCACTCAGTCCCCTCTCGCCCAGATCCCCCTTTCTCCAGCATGCACCCGAGCACCGCCGCCATGGCCGTCGATGCCCGCGTGCCCACTTAGCCTCCCACCGTCCTTGCTCGCGCCAGAAGGGCCGCCGTCGACCACTATGTCGACTACGACCACCAGCTGGAGCTGAGGACCATTACAATGCCGCCCTGATCTCTTCTTCCTCCTCGGGACCCCGCCGCCATCTTGTTCAATTCCAGCGACTCGACAACTCCTAAGCCCCACGCCGGCCTTTCTTGCGCCACCCGCGAGCCTCTGCTCCCTTCCCCTCTCTTTGCACCATCCCGTTCGCCCCCTAGGCCCTAATCCATCGTCGACCAAAGCGGTCCACTGCACAAGCTCGTCGCCGGTGTGGCTCTAGTGACCAAATGGTCACGGGCCCATACATGTCGTCTTCGCCACAACGCGTATAGCCCCATTAGCATCGTCGTTTGCTCATTTGCATGCTGCTGCTACGATCCCGGCATCGCCCGAACGACATCGCTGCCCGTCGTTGCTGCTTCGGCCACCTCAGCCCCCGCCACTACCACCAGTCGACGCGGCCTTGCCCCTGCGTTCGAACGCACCACCACACGGGCCAAATGGCTCCCTGTAGATGAAACCCGACGAGCTCCCGTGCCTCTGCCACGTTCTGGCATCACCAGTGCCTAGACGCTCGCCGCGCTGACGTGGCTAGCCTAGGGCCACTAACCAGTGGGCCCTAGGGGGGCAGTTGACTGGTTTTGACCAGTCAATTGCACTGACTGGGCAGCCCCAGCCGCTGACATGTGGGCCACACCCCCTAATTAACTAACTAATTAAATTAACTTAATTAGTCACTAACTAGTGGGCCCTACTAGTTAACTAACTATTTTACTTAAATTTAAACCCCTATTTGTTTTTCTATCAATGACAGGTGGGACCCAGCGGTCAGGTTTGACCTGGACCGGCTGGGTTAACTGCTGACACCATGCTGACGTAATGCTAACACAATAAATGTATTTTTGAATTATTAATAATTTCAGAATATTAATAAAACTTTGAAAATCATATAAATTAATCTATAAGTCAGATGAAAATAAATTTATATATGAAAATTGCTCAGAAAAATATAAAGAATCCGAATATGCAACCCGTTCATCTGTTACATGCCTCTAACATGATGTACATGAATTCTTCCCCTCTGATTCATCTATTCGAAAAAATGCCAAATGTCGGGAAAACATTCCCAGATGTTTTCTCGCTTCCTCTGTATCGTGTAGCACTGCATTAGATCACCCCCTAGCACTGCATATTGCCATGTCATGCATTGTGATGCATCTGTTTGCTTTATATTTATTGTTTCGTCCCCCTCTTCTCTCTGATAGACACCGAGACTAACGCTCCTGCCATGCACGACTACGCCCCTGATATTCAGCCACTCTAAGCAGAGCTTCCAGACAAGCAAACCCCCTTGATCATTTCGGTGTCGCCCATTTCCTTCTCTCTCATGCTTGAATTAGAATTTGCTACTATTTTTTTGTGTCTACTATTTTTGTTTGATCCTATTCTGATGCATAGCCCGATTTTGTAACCTGCTATTGTTACCTACCTGCTTAGTATATGTTGGTTAGTGATCCACTAGTGACCCCTCACCTTGTCCTTGTTGCCCCTGCTACATCATCAACGACTCGATCAACGTGATCGACATTCAGAGCCCGACACATCACCGACACCCCCCTTAGTTGTACGACTCTGCAGATCTACTTTTGAGTGCCGAGGGTGATACCTTGTATAGCACTTCTGATGAGACCTCTATAGTGTAGCTAATCGGTCGTGGTCTACGGAGGGTGATTCCTCTTTCACCACTTCCGATAACAACTCTGTCGTGCAACACCTCAAGTGTGAACCCATCGAGGGTGATACCTCTAAGTTCACCTTGACGGTTACATCGAGCGAGAATACATCGAGGGTGATTCCTCAGGGTTTCCCCCTTGCTGTTTGGACACACAATTACTTTGAATTTACCCCCAGAACCATGTTGAAGTCGGGTCAACCCCGAGGGGTACCCTTGAGAGAAATGTGAAGTTGGGTTGACCGTGAGGGTACCCGCGAGTGATTGATACATCTCCAACGTATCCATAATTTTTCATTGTTCCATGCTATTATGCTATCCATCTTGGATGTTTTATATGCATCATGGTACTAATTTATATCATTTTTTGGGACTAACCTATTGATGGGAATGTTGCATGGAAAACAAAAAAAATTCTACGCACACGCAATGATCTATCCATGGAGATTCATAACAACGAGGGGGAGAGTGTGTCTACATACCCTCATAGATCGTAAGCGGAAGCGTTAGACAACGCAATTGATGTAGTCGAACTTCTTCGCGATCCAACCGATCAAGTACCGAACGTACGGCACCTCCGTGTTCTGCACACGTTCAGCTCGGTGATGTCCTCCGCCTTCTTGATCCAGCAAGATGGTGAGGTAGTAGATGAGTTCCGGCGGCACGATAGCATGGCGACGGTGATGGTGAAGTGATCTCTGCAGGGTTTCGCCTAAGTATTACGAAAATATGACCTAGGGAGTAAACATTGGACGGAGGCGCCGCACACGGCTAAGATAATGTTGTGTCCTTGTGTGGTGCCCCCTCCCCATGTATATATAGGTGGGGAAGGGAGGAGCAGCCAAGGGTGGTGCCCAAGTAGGAGGAATCCTACTTGGGGTCTCTCCCAAGCCACGGCCCCCCTGCCTTGTATAGGTGCGGGGCAAAGGCATGGGAGGGTGCCCCCCCCCCTTTCCTTTCTCACTTGAGGAGGGGAAGCAAGGAGGGGCACCCCTCCCCTTTCCTTCCCCTAGGGCCTACTGTCCAAGGAAGGGGTGGACCAGGGGCCGGTCTATCCCCCCTTTGGCCCATTAGGCCCATACACTTACGGGGGGTGTCCGGAATCTAGTGACCCGATGACTACCCGGTGCACTCTGAACTCTTCCGGTGTCCGAATACCATCGTCCTATATATCAATCTTTACCTCTCAACCATTTCGAGACTCCTCGTCATGTCCGTGATCTCATCCGGGACTCCAAACAACATTCGGTCACCAAACCATATAACTTATATAATGCTATATCATCAACAAAAACGTTAAGCGTACGGACCCTATGGGTTCAAGAACTATGTAGACATGACCAAGACACCTCTCCGGTCAATAAGCAATAGCAGAACCTGGATGCCCATATTGGCTCCAACATATTCTAGAAGATCCTTATCGGTCGAACCGTCATGAGAACATGTGTAATTCCCTTTGTCCATCGGTATGTTACTTGCCCGAGATTCGATCGTCGGTATCTTCATACCTAGTTCAATCTCGTTACTGACTGTTAGTGTACTGAAGCAGGGGCACTACTTTGTACCCCTTACTAAGTGCACGGGCAGTCAGAGCCGCGCCCACAACCACACTAAGCAGGGCAGAGGGAGGAGTTAAAGCCGCAGAACGGTCAGAGCAACGCCAAGACCAGAAGGCCAAGAGGGCAAGGTGGTTCTCCCCGGCAAGATCCTTGCCGGGGCAGCCTTTGCAGCTCTGGCAGGAGCCTTGCCGGAGCAACTTGCCCAGTCCCGTTGCAGTGAAGCGCGCCACCCTTGAACCTCAAGGGTTCCAACACCACCAACTATCTTGGAACCAAGGCTCGGGAGGCGCCACTGTGGTGGCATGCAGATCTTTGTGAAGACAAAGGTTAGAGGACGACGAGCCTCGGCAAGTCATTTGTCGAAGGCATCCACAAGACCCCCGGCAAGATCCTTGCCGGGGACGACCATGATACCACGGCAAGACCCTTGCCGGGGCCCCGGCAAGGCCCTTGCCGAGGACATCCGCGGGGCCACAGCCAGGCCCACGCCCGCCAAGTTTCCACCACCGCTTCCATGCAGCTGCCAGCCCACCAGCCAGGCAGGCATCTGCGTGTCAATAGGAGGCCTCAAGGCCAACTCAGTGACGCCTACGTGGTGGCATGCAAATCTTTGTGAAGACCTTTCCACCGTGCCACCTCAGCTGCCTGCCAGCCTACATGGCACCATGCACCCCGCTGGCCTGGACGCGTGTTGGAGCAGGGTGGAGTGGCGACGGACGGGACGAGGGTTAATCTCCGCCCCCGATAAAGTGAGGGACACTTAAGGGGGCGCATTAAATGTGTCTTGACCCGTAATGGCTAGTGATAAGCTTAGCCATAGTACCCCGATGCCACCTCCTGTGTGCCACTATGGCGATCCCCTTGACTATAAAAGGAGGCCCGAGGCATCCAGGAGAGGGATTTGGACCCTTGGACGAGTTACACTCATGGTAGCTAGCTCAAGAACTCCAAGAACACTCAAATATACACTAAAGCAGGACTAGGGTGTTATGCTTCCTCGCGGCCCGAACCTGGGTAAACGACCCGTGTGCTTGTGATGATTGCTGGTCCTGCTCTCCTCACGACCCCGTGCCCCAGAACCGTAGTAGGGATTCCCGTGATCCCATAGGTGTCGTTTCCACCGACATCTTTGGCGCACCAGGTAGGGGGTGCCGTTGTGAGAATCTGGTCTAGCATTTGGTTTAACACCTCTTCATCGTCATGGCTCCCAAGAAGAAGAAGACGACAGCGGTCGGCTCATCTGGAGCCGGGCTGCCCGTGCCTGCACGGGCGGGTAGCGGGCCCATCACAGATAGAACCCGTGGCGCGGCCCGCGAACATCCGCGCCGCTCTGGCAGCCAGAGCTTGGTGAGCGGTGTCGTCCTCACGCAAGGCGATGGTCTAAACGTCGCTGCATCCAGAGACGGAGTCGGGCCCCCCGCAGACGGCGCGGGGCCCTCCAGGGGCATCGCAATACCACTGGTTGGCGACGTGACGCCCTCCAAGACACCCACGCTGGCGCTCACGGCGCGCTCTTGCCAAGTTATGCACGACGAGCAACGTCAGCACGCTGGTGACCCTGGGCGCCACCGTGGAAAGAGCCATGCGCATCATTCGTGGGACGAAGAAGGTCAACATGCACGCCGGAGCACTGCGGAAATGGCGTACGACTGCAGGACCGTGATAGAGCTCCCTCTAACATAGTTAGAGGTCAGAGTGTGTCACGATCCACGTAGCTTTCACCGCCACCTACGCCAACAGAAGCTTTGGCGCGCATGCAGCTGCTCCTCGACTTCCCTCCTGCTGCGGAGAAGCTCGACGAGTGGAGCGCCACCATCTGGAGTCTTGTCGGCATCGCCAATAGGGACGAGCCACATCCAGCGCCGCCCGCGGGCCGGCGCTCCACCGAGCCCCCACATAGCAGTGGAGGAAGGGCCAGAGGTGATGCAGCCACGGTGCACTCTCCTCTCCCACGCCAACTACCGTGAGTGTCGATACGTCGTGATGACGCATGTGATAACATTTCCATAGTGTCATTCGATCCACGGACCCGCCGCGACCAGTGCCAAGTTCTTCAGGAGCGAACCCTCAAAGATGCTCGAACTACCATCGAGTGCCGACGTGATGCACGCCACCAGTCGGACAAGCGGGCGGGGCCCGCGATGGACCACCCGGCGCCGGGAGGTTACGGCAGCCTACCCTATGAGGTGGGGTGTCCGGCCTTTACCCGTGGGTTGTGGCAGTTCTAGTGGCCATCCCAGCGCATGTTCAAACCCGACATTGGCGAGAAGTACAATGGTAAAACTCACCCGTCGGAGTTCCTCAGCATCTACACCATTGCAATGCAAGCAGCTGGAGCCCGTGACGACAAGGTACTTGCCAACTATTTCCCGTTGGCACTTAAGCCCAATGTCATGTCATGGTTGGTGCACTTGCCGGCAGACTCCATTTCTTCTTGGTCGGATCTATGTCATGAGTTTGTTGGCGCCTGATGTCTACTACACAACCTTCTTCTTGTAGACGTTGTTGGGCCTCCAAGTGCAGAGGTTTGTAGGACAGTAGCAAATTTCCCTCAAGTGGATGACCTAAGGCTTATCAATCCGTGGGAGGCGTAGGATGAAGATGGTCTCTCTCAAACAACCCTGCAACCAAATAGCAAAGAGTCTCTTGTGTCCCCAACACACCTAATATAATGGTAAATTGTATAGGTGCACTAGTTCGGCAAAGAGATGGTGATACAAGTGCAATATGGATAGTAGATAAAGGTATTTGTAATCTGAAATTATAAAAACAGCAAGGTAGCAAGCGATAAAAGTGAGCGTAAATGGTATTGCAATGGTAGGAAACAAGGCCTAAGGTTCATACTTTCACTAGTGCAAGTTCTCTCAACAATAATAACATAATTGGATCATATAACTATCCCTCAACATGCAACAAAGAGTCACTCCAAAGCCACTAATAGCGGAGAACAAACAAAGAGATTATGGTAGGGTACGAAACCACCTCAAAGTTATCCTTTCTGCTCTATCTATTCAAGAGTCCATAGTAAAATAACATGAAGCTATTCTTTCCGTTCAATCTATCATAGAGTTCATACTAGAATAACACCTTAAGACACAAATCGACCAAAACCCTAATGTCACCTAGATACTCCATTGTCACCTCAAGTATCCGTGGGCATGATTATACGATATGCATCACACAATCTCAAATTCATCTATTCAACCAACACAAAGTACTTCAAAGAGTGCCCCAAAGTTTCTACCGGAGAGTCAAGACGAAAACGTGTGCCAACCCCTATGCATAAGTTCATGGGCGGAACCCGCAAGTTGATCACCAAAACATACATCAAGTGGATCATGTGAATATCCCATTGTCACCACAGATAAGCACGGCAAGACATACATCAAGTGTTCTCAAATCCTTAAAGACTCAATCCGATAAGATAACTTCAAAGGGAAAATTCAATCCATTACAAGAGAGTAGAGTGGGAGAAACATCATAAGATCCAACTATAATAGCAAAGCTCGCGATACATCAAGATCATGCCAAATCAAGAACACGAGAGAGAGAGAGAGAGAGAGAGAGAGAGAGATCAAACACATAGCTACTGGTACATACCCTCAGCCCCGAGGGTGAACTACTCCCTCCTCGTCATGGAGAGCGCCGGGATGATGAAGATGGCCACGAGTGAGGGATCCCCCCTCCGGCGGGGTGCCGGAACGGGCTCCCGAGAGGTTTTTGGTGGCTACAGAGTCTTGCGGCGGCGGAACTCCCGATCTATCTTCTTATTCGATGGTTTTAGGGTATATGGGAATATATAGGCGAAAGAAGTCAGTCGGGGGAGCCACGAGGGGCCCACGAGACAGGGGGCATGCCCAGGGGGTGGGCGCGCCCTCCTATCTCCTGGCCTCCTTGAAGCTTCTCTGGCTTGTACTCCAAGTCTCCCGGATCATGTTCGTTCCAAAAATTACGCTCCCGAAGGTTTCATTCTGTTTGGACTCCGTTTGATATTCCTTTTCTTCGAAACACTGAAATAGGCAAGAAAACAACAATATGGGCTGGGCCTCCGGTTAATAGGTTAGTCCCAAAAGTAATATAAAAGTGTATAATAAAGCCCATAATCATCCAAAACAGATAATATAATAGCATGAATGCTTCATAAATTATAGATACATTGGAGACGTATCAGCATCCCCAAGCTTATTCCTACTCGTCCTCGAGTAGGTAAATGATAAAAGAAATAATTTATGAAGTGTGAATGCTAGCAGGTGCACAAGTTTGATCAATGATAATTTCAAACACCTTTTCTAGCATGATTATATGTCATAATAGTAGTTCATCTCATAAAACTTCTCACGATCAAGTAACAAGCTATTCACATGTTAAAACATAGACCATAAACTTTCTTGAAAACTAACAAACTTCATTCTCAGTCATCAAACAATTGCAATTCATCTTATTTGCAGGAAGGGTCTATGTCAGAGCTTTGATTTAGCAAACTCCACATACTCAACTATCATATAGTCTTCTACAATTGCTAACACTCACGCAATACTTATGATTATGGAGTTTTAATCGGACACCGAGAAAGATAGGGGCTTATAGTGTTGCCTCCCAACATATTCACCTTTGGGTGATGTCAACAATAATAGTTCATGCTAACTTACATCCAATTGGATATATATATCAGGATCTTTCCAACACGAGGTGCTTGCCAAAGGATAAAATAAAAAAGGGAAAGGTGAAGATCACCTTGACTCTTGCATAAAGTAAAAGACATGAAGTAAAAGACATGAAGTAAAAGATAGGCCCTTCGCAGAGGGAAGCAGAGGTTGTCATGCACTTTTATGGTTGGATGCACAAAATCTTAATGCAAAAGAACGTCACTTTATATTGCCACTTGTATATGGACCTTTATTATGCAGTCCGTCGCTTTTATTGCTTCCATAACAAGATCATATAAAGCTTATTTTCTTCACACTAATAGATCATACATATTTAGAGAGCAATTTTTATTGCATGCACCGATGACAACTTACTTGAAGGATCTTACTCAATCCATAGGTAGGTATGGTGGACTCTCATGGAAAAAATTGGTTTTAAGGATGTTTGGAAGCACAAGTAGTATCTCTAATTGGTGCAAGGAATTTTGGCTAGCATGAGGGAGAAAGGCAAGCTCAACATGTTTGAATGATCCATGACAATATACTTTAACTGAGATGTGAGAAAACATAACCCATTACGTTGTCTTCCTTGTCCAACATCAACTCTTTAGCATGTCATACTTAATGAGTGCTCACAATTATAAAAGATGACTAAGATAGTATATTTATATGTGAAATCTCTCTTCCTTCAATATTCTTTAATGAATTGTTCAAATGACCAATACAATGCTTGCTAATCTTCAATAAATTTACAACCTCTACTTCTTAGATGTGAAGTCATTACTCCCCATGGGGTAAGCAAATGAAACATATATAATTTCAGATTTATGACATTCAACTCATTCAACCATTTACTCATAGGATATAAGTGAAGCACACGAGTAAATGACAAACTACTCCAAAAAGATATAAGTGAAGATCAATGAGTAGTCAAATAATTATTTAGCTATGTGAGGACTCTCTCTCATTTAAGTATTTCAGATCTTGGTATTGTATTTAAACAGCAAGCAAAACAAAACAAAATGACATTTCAAGGAGAGCACAACTCATGTGAAGAAGCAAAAACTTAGGTTCAACCGATACTAACCAATAGTTGTTGAAGAAGAAAGGTGGGATGCCTACCAGGGCATCCCCAAGCTTAGATGCTTGAGACTTCTTGAAATATTATATTGGGGTGCCTTGGGCATCCCCAAGATTGCTTTTATGTCTCCTTAATTCCTCCCATATCACGGTTTCCTAAATCTCAAAAGCTTCATCCACACCAAACTCAACAAGAACTCGTGAGATAAGTTAGTATAAAACAATGCAAAACCATATCATTCTATACTATAGCAAATCATTGGAATTATTATTCAAAATTGCATACTAAATTCCTATGCATATTTAATACTCCTATCCTAAAATAGAATCATTAAACAAGCAAACATATGCAAACAATGCAAACATAACAGCAATCTGCCAAAACAGTATAGTCTGTAAAGAATGCAAGATTCATCATACTTACCTAACTCCAAAAATTATAAGAAAAATACTACGCTGTATAAGATTTATCAGAGCTCAATATTCAAAAAGATTCAACATTATATCACTCTCTGACTTTTCTAGGGAATTTTTTCAACAGCGGTAAACTTTCTGTTTTCAAACAGCAACATGTATACTAGCAAAATAAGCATGGTAAAGGCTATCCTTGACATTTTTATTGAAAATATAGATGCAAAACATTATTCTAAATAACAGTAAGAAAATACTAACAAAATAAAATGACGCTCCAAGCAAAACACATATCATGTGGCGAATAAAAATATAGCTCCAAGTAAAGTTACCGATGAACAAAGACGAAAGAGGGGATGCCATCCGGGGCATCCCCAAGCTTAGGCTCTTGGTTGTCCTTGAATATTATCTTGGGGTGCCTTGGTCATCCCCAATCTTAATCTCTTTCCACTCCTTATTCAATAGTCCATCGAATCTTTACCCAAAACTTGAAAACTTCAACCACACAAAACTTAACAGAAACCCCGCAAGCTACGTTAGTAAAAGAAAACAAACCGCCACTTTTAAGGTATTGTAATGAACTCACTCTTTATTCATATTGGTGTAATATATACTGTATTCCAACTTCTCTATGGTTCATACCCTCCGATACTACTCATAGATTCATCAAAATAAGCAAACAACACATAGAAAACAGAATCTGTCAAAAACTGAACAGTCTGTAGCAATCTGTATCAAAAGTATACTTATGGAACTCCAACAATTCTGAAATAAATTGCTGGACCTGACGAATTTGTCTATTAATCATATTCAAAAATAATCAACCTAAAAGCACTCTCTAGTAAAAAATGGCAGCTAATCTCGTGAGTGCAAAAGTTTCTGTTTTTTACAGCATGATCATAAAGACTTCACCCAAGTCTTCCCAAAGGTTATACTTGGCACAAACACTAGTTAAAACATAAAACCACATCTAACCATAGGCTAGATGAATTATTTATTACTAAACAGGAACAAAAATCTAGGAACAAAAATAAAGTTGGGTTGCTTCCCAACAAGCGCTATCGTTTAACGCCCTAGCTAGGCATGATGAAATGATGCTCATATAAAAGATAAGAATTGAAACATAAAGAGAGCATCATGAAGAATATGACTAGCATATTTAAGTCTAACCCACTTCCTATGCATAGGGATTTTGTAAGCAAACAACTTATGGGAACAATAATCAACTAGCATAGGAAGGTAAAACAAGCATAGCTTCAAAAATTTCAACACATAGAGAGGAAACTTGATATTATTGCAATCCCTACAAGCATATGTTCCTCCCTCATAATAATTTTCAGTAGCATAATGAATGAAATCAACAATATAACCAGCACCTAAAGCATTATTTTCATGATCTACAAGCATAGAAATTTTACTACTCTCCACATAAGCAAAATTCTTCTCACTCGGAATGGTGGGAGTATCATAAGAGACTTGAATACTATAAATTGTTTCCACATTAAAAGAGTAATGTTCAGAAAAAGGGTAATCATAATCATGACAAGTTTTATAAATATAATCATCACTACTTTTTATAGCATAAGTTTCATCACAATAATCATCATAAGTAGCAACTTTGTTCTCATCATAATTGATTGAAACCTCTTCCAAGATAGTGGAATCATCACTAAATAGAGTTGACACTCTTCCAAATCCACTTTCATATTCATCACAATAAGATTCAACATCCTCCAAAATAGTGGGATCATTACTTCCTAAAGTTGAAACTCTTCCAAACCCACTTTCATCAATATAATCATAAGTAAGAGGCATGCTATCATCATAACAACTTTGCATATCAAAACTTGGGAGGCTAAAAATATCATCTTCATTAAACGTAGCATCCCCAACCTTGGGACAAACATTAATTTCAGCAAGTATATTCTCAAATATTTCATCCTCATCAAACATAGCTTCCCCAAGCTTGGGCCTTTTCATATCATAAGCATAATCACTCTCATCATTAATAGTATGGATAGCACCAATAGTATAGCAATTATCATCATCACAATGAGTAGTAGGAGCAACATCATTTGGGAGGGATACATTTTTACCTTTGTTGCTCCGTCTTTTCTTTTTCTTCTTCACATCATGTGTGGGCTTATCCCTCTTTTTTGAGCTCCTTATTGATGAGATTGGTTGAATAGAAAGCTCCTCCTCGTTACCTGATTCATCATAAGAAATAATAGGAGGATACTGGGAAGTCTCTTCCCTTTCATTAGTATTCTTTTCATCTTCTATTTGCTTTCTTTTCTTTAGATAATTGGCAATATAAGGATTTTCAATGCAATTCACCGCACAATACAAATAAATTTCCTCTAGATCAATATCAAGAAAATTCTCAAGATTAAATTCTGGAATAAGCTTAGTTGCATGTTTCAATTCTTCATAACCCAAAAGCAAACTAAGTTCATTATGATGCGCAAGGGAAATCAATTCATCACAATTTTTGGACACGATTCGATCATGAAACAATTTGCATCAGAGATTTAAATGACCACGTTCATTACAAAGTTCACAAGTATGGTAAAGATATCTTAAATTTTCAGCACTAACATTAAGCCTTTCTTGCAACCCTTTAGTTTCTAAATACTTATGCCTCTTGCAATATCTATTTTCCCTATTTGGTGTGTCCTTGTCACCACAGATAAGCACATGCAAGACATACATCAAGTGTTCTCAAATCCTTAAAGACTCAATCAAGATAACTTCAAAGGGAAAACTCAATCCATTACAAGAGAAGGTAGAGGGGGAGAAACATCATAAGATCCAACTATAATATCTAAGCTCGCGGTACATCAAGATCGTGCAAAATCAAGAACACGAGAGAGAAAGAGAGAGAGATCAAACACATAGCTACTGGTGCATACCCTTAGCCCCGAGGGTGAACTACTCTCTCCTTGTCATGGAGAGCGCCGGGATGATGAAGATGGCCACTGGTGATGGATCCCCTCTCCGGAAGGGTGCCGAAACAAGGTCCCGATTGGTTTTTGGTGGCTACAGAGGCTTGCGGCGGCGAAACTCCCGATCTAGGTTCTGTTCTGGAAGTTTGGGATATATAAGAGGTGTTGGCGTCGGGAACAAGTGAGGGGGGTCCACAAGGCAGCCATGAGGTAGGGGCGCGCCCTCCACCCTCGTTGTGGCCTCGGGACTCTTCTGGTCCATCTCCGATGCTCCGTGGGCTTCTTTTGGTCCAAAAATAATCTCCGTAAATTTTCAGATCAATTGGACTCCATTTGATATTCCTTTTCTGCGATACTCAAAAACAAGGAAAAACAGATATTGACACTGGGCTCTAGATTAATAGGTTAGTCCCAAAAATCATATAAAAATAGCATATAAATGCATATAAAACATCCAAGATGGATACTATAATAGCATGGAACAATAAAAAATTATAGATATGTTGGAGGTGTATCATTGTTGTTTTCGCTAGCCTTCTTAAGGCAGACTTGTTTACTTATGTCTGTACTCAGATATTGTTGCTTCCGCTAACTCGTTTGTATTCGAGCTTATGTATTCGAGCCCTCGAGGCCCCTGGATTGTAATATAAAGCTTGCATGACTTTAATTTGTGTTTAGATTTGTGTTTTGATATCTTCCCGTGAGTCTTCGATCTTGATCGTGCACATTTGCGTATATGATTAGTGGATGATTAAGTCGGGGTGTCACAATGAGCATTGTCCAATACAGAACTGTTACTAACCATCATGTAATCATGGAACTGGTCCATGGCATACAATTCGCTCCCAGCATCGGTTGCACCGAATTTAGCTTCGAGCACATCCCACAAGTTTTTGGCAACACACATATGGAGATACACGTCTACCAACTTGTCTCTAATCACAGTAAGAACGGCTCCCACAAAGATAGTGGTTGCCTCCCTAAACGCATTCTCTTGTTCAGGAGCTACCGTTACCGTGGGATAGACACCACCAACTCAGAACACGTTCATTGTTGTGAGCCACAAGGTGGTCCTTGTCTGCCAGTGCTTAAAATGTGTTTCAGAACTTTTCCGGTTTTAGAGTAGTGGCGAAGCCATGAGTCGAAAAGTGCCTAAAATAAAGTTTTTGGATTGTTGAAAATATTAGGACTTTCCTGACTAATCTAATCCACGAATATACAGTAGACATGGCAAATAAGGTATGCATCTCATACCGATACCTAAGCATGTGAGCACATACATTACATAGAATTGAAACATATATGAAAAACATATATACGACCAGCACATGAACGAGCAAATAGGGGATGAACGAATCATACCTTCCGGTTGGCTAGGCCAACGCGACGGTAGCGGCCGAGGCCTTCTCCTTGACGGCTTCATCGTCAGCCATGTAGTCAATGCAAGGGAAGTAGTGGAAGTAGAGAAGGACGGATCGGAGCAGTCGCATCGAGACGCTCCCTGAAAACCTTATTGCCGTTCTCCCGTGCAGGATCTCACGACAAGGTTTCGGAGGCGCCTGCTCTTCCAACCAACCGTGCATGCGGTCTTTGGGATGGGATCGCCGGAAGCAGCATATAGAGAGGAACAATAGATGACGACTAGGACTGTGCAAGAGGGAGTGAGTGAATTGAAATAGGGTTCACTCCACAGGCCCGCGCCTCCTTATATAGGCCGTTAGGACAGTGGCACTTCCGTAAACAACTAATTAACCATTATTGACCGGCAAAAATAAGGCTCGGCCCGTTCCCGCAACCCGCAGTGCGCGTGTGGCGTGGTGTGGCGTGGCGTGGCGAGGTGAGGCGGGCGGCGGATGAGGAACGCGCGTGTACAACTTCTATTTCCAAGCTCCCAAATGACATGTGGTAGAGCAACCTTTATAAAGTGTCTCACTCTCTTCTTATGTAGCAGTATGAGACTAACTACCACCACTTGCCATGCACCTAAATGGCCCTTAGAGATTAATCAGAGATTATTTTCTTATATGCCTAAGCTCATTTATAATCCATCATTGTTTTACTGCCTTGACAGTTTATGAATGGATCGATTTTTCTTAAAAAATAAATTCAGAAGGGGAAAACAACCCGTGCATGTGGGCTAGGCTTCAAGAGACGATAAGCCCGAGAACATGTGTCGTGCGTGAGAGTTGATTTCTTCCCGGAAATCAGCCTGTTGAGGCTGTTTTTACAACAACAAAACAAACATGAGCACCGAATGCATGATTCCATGTCGTCTCTCCAACCTCCAGTTCCATGCCGTCACGTCACCGCTCACGCGTGGAACCGATCCGAGCCAACTCAGTTCATGCACGCAGGCACGCCGCGACAAGGACCCGGCGACGCACACGCACCCACCCACCCCCGCCCATCGCGTACTACAAATTACAGTAGTAGAACCCAGGCGCGAGCCGGAGACCGGACGGACGGCGTACAGTCGTCATCACTCATCACCCGCCGCGCAGCCTCCCGACCGGCCGCCCGGTAAGAAGCCAAGCCAAGCAGGCCACTCCTCCTTCCCTCGGCTTTCTCCTCGTGCGGTGCGGGGTAGATAGAGTAGAGTAGTTTCGAGAGTAGATAGACAGAGTAGATCGATCGCGCGTCGCCGTGGACTCGCGGGGTTGGTGGTGGTGCCATCCTCGTCCGTGTGACCGTGTCCGCTGTGTGCGCAGCACGGTGGCTGGCTGGCTGACTGGGTCTGCCTCCATCTCCGGGCCTTTTTGTTCGCACCTGGATTATACTACTGCTAGCCCCCGACTTCCCTGGGAAATGGAAAGTGTTCCTTCCTCGCCAGAGATCTAGCGCCGGTGGTACTACCTTCTCGGCTTCTTTATTTTTATAGCCTCAGCTCCCTACTAGGAGTTTGTTTCCCCTGACCATTAATTTGACCAGAATTGTCCGTGCCCCCTAAATCTCGCAGCAGCACAAATTGGGCTCGCATTTTATTTTGACACCAAACGGCTGCTAAAAACACTAGTAGCATACTGGTACTACTTTGTTTTCCTCCCAATAAAATTGCATGCCTTTTGTTTTATCTTGATTAAAGCACACTGTTTTTTAGTCCCCAAGAAGGACAGAGAGGGAGGGAGAGCTCAACGCTTATCCTCCTCCAGCGACCCGGCTAGCCAAGAAAGTCCAGGGGAAGAGACAGAAAAGAAGAACAAGAAAGCAGTGGGAAAAAGAGGCCGGGCTCCTCGAACCTCTCACTATTTCTCCCGTGGCTTCCTTGTCTGCCTGCCTACGCCTTCCCTTGCCTTCGGGGTTGGTGAGCGAGCTCGGGATCAGTTGGCGACTACACACCCAGAGGTTGTTGTCCGAGAATTATTTAGGCCCGCCCCTTTCTTCCTTCCACGCCTTCTTAGACTCGCCTCGCCTCCCTTCTTTGCTCAGTCTTCTCGGATCTCCGGCTCAAATTCGTCTCCCGAATCCCCAGTTCCAGGTTCTCGGAGGAGGGGGGGAAACCATGGGCAGCTTCGCCAAGCTGGCCAAGAGGTGCGTGGAGACGGAGGCGCCGGTCATGGTGAAGGTGAGACAGACCTCCCCACCCCACCTCGTCAACAATCTCCTGCCTTTATTATCCCCAATTTCTTGTCTTATTTGGTGGCTCCTTTTTCTTCCAGATACAAGAGCTGCTTCGAGGGGCCACGGATGTGATGTCGCTTGCGCAGGTAACCCCTGCCTGCAATTCTTGGCGTATTAACCTATCATTGTGTTTGTTCCTGTGTTGTTTGGGAAGATTCTAGGCGATAGGATTGCGGAATGGAAAGAAAGATAAATGTAAACCAAAATGGATCAGTCAACTCTATCTTGTCTGTAAATCTTTCAACGTGTAAGTTAATTCATGAGTAGGTTACAAATGACAACTTAATATGTACTCCCTCTGTATACTAATATAGGAGCATTTAGATTACTACTTTAGTGATCTAAACGCTCTTATATTAGTTTACAGAGGGAGTATCAGATAACACGACTATGGACTATATATATCATACGCTATTTAAACAATGATTATATAATATCAAGCATGGAGGATTGGAGATTGATAAGTACTCCTCCGATCCTTATTAATTGTCGCTGTAGTACAACTTTGTTGTCGCTGATTTACTACAACTTTATACCTAAATCAGCAACAATTAATATGGATCCGAGGGAGTATGATTTATGCCCCTGGTTAGGTTTCTTAAAATGGTGTTTGTGCAAAGTGATACACCCCATATCTGTTTGTAACAGAAGTGTACCTGATGTTTTCCTATCAAAGCGAGCAGGTCATGCGTATTTACCAGAAATCGATCCATTGTCTTCTTGTAATCTTGGGCAGATCTTGACTGTAGGGAATTGTTTATTGGCAACCTCCTGAGACAGCCCTGAACAAGGTCAAGGAAATTGTATGGGAACCAGCAACCAGTAAATATGGTGCTGATGATGGCCTTCCCGAGCTTCGAGAAGCACTTCTCGAGAAGGTACTTCTTTTCATCTGGAGTTATATATTGACTTATCATTGGATCATGTCCCCATGCTAAGCCTTGCACACAAAGCCGTTAGCATGCAAGACAAAAACACCCATGTGCCTTCTGCTAACCCACTGTCATGTGAGTTTTTTACTAGGCTAGAGGTATTTGATCTTAGTGCTGGGAGTAATAGCATGAATTGCACTTTATCAATCCAAAGTATGTTTTTCTTCTCATATACTTAGTTGATTAAAGGATATCAGTATGCCATGTGTTTATGATAACTATTTAACTGAGAAAAAATTGATTTTGGGGAACCCTCTGAAGATGTGGTCCAGAAAGTTATAGAATCGAAGCACCACTTGGATTTCATATGCAATGCTTTGCTATCGTTTATCAGCTTTCAAAATCATGAGCTAAATTGTTCCTTTGTATTAAACCTTCAATGCTTACTTAACTGTTTGTTGCTTATTGGGTTAAGATTGTTGTTGGTAATGTTTGAAGGTGAAGGAATACTATTATTTAAATCAACTCTTGTTAGCCCTATCCTTATTTCTGTACATTGTCTTCTTGGCGCTATGAACAGTTAGTGTATCCTTTGCTGATGTTTTAGGAATTGTTTGCAGCTTCGCAGAGAGAATAAGCTAACCAAGTCATCTGTTATGGTGACCGCTGGTGCAAATCAGGTAAAACCTGTTACTTTTCATCTGGTTTATCACAGCTTTCTCGTGCCTCTACTTTTTTTGCATCATTTAGCTGTCAGACTATATGTTATTGTCCCCAATTCATCTCCTGTTTTAGTTCTATGATGAAATACCTGTTTACTTCCCTGTATGGCTGCTACACTAAATCTTGTTTTACAACTAGGTTTGTCTAATAAAGTGATCTCTTACATTGGTTTCTTTTGTGTTTTGGCAGGCTTTTGTAAACCTGGTTCTGACCCTTTGCGATGCTGGTGATTCAGTTGTCATGTTCGCACCATACTATTTCAATTCCTTCATGTCATTCCAGATGACTGGCGTCACTGATATATTAGTTGGTGCTAGCAATCCCAAGACTCTTCATCCTGATGTTGGTAATATGACTAACATACCTAATGTAAAATAAATTTCCGTACTTAACTTATGAGTGCAATGTACTTTAGATTATTAGATCAAGTGCTGACATAAGCCTTTGCTCTTTATGATCTCTATATGTGGTCCAAGAAAAATTTATACGGGTCGATTGATTTTTCCTTTTGGAACAATGAGCTCCCTTGTCGATTTCTATTATAGAAACTTCTCGATTGAAATTTAATTTGTTTGGGATGCATATTTTACACTGCACATAAAAATGCAGATTGGTTGGAGAAGGTGCTGAAAGAAAATAACCCTATCCCTAAACTTGTTACTGTTGTCAATCCGGGAAACCCATCTGGAGCTTTTATTCCCAAGCCTATGCTACAGGTTAACTCTCTCCCCTCCCTCCCTCACTCGCATGGGCTCTCTTGTACACCTGCACACACCTGCACACCCGACATGGAGTTGGCATTTGTTATTTCTAATATTGAATTGTCATTTCAGAGAATTTCAGACCTGTGCAGGAATGCTGGTGCATGGCTGGTGGTTGACAACACCTATGAGTAAGTTATACTGATACACTTGCATTTGTTTGTTAGTGCTTTCTAAAGCTCCTCAATCCTCTCTCATATTTAAACTTTTTTCAACGAAGTGCAGACATAATGTTTTATGCGAAACAATGAGTCACACCTGAATATTGCCACCTTAAATCATGGTTACAGTTTAGGAGGACTGGTTATTATGCAAACTAAATGATACAAAAATGACTTACAGAATACAATTTTAATGTGAATGCGTAAGCTTTTTTGGAATACATCAGAATGTAAAATGCCATTTAGCATTGTCTTTAAACATAAGTGGATAAGCTAATTAACTACTAATGATATTGGTAGAGATTCTGAATAAAGCTAATGCTAATGAACAGATCTAAGAGAGTGGACCTGCTAAGATAAGGGATCTATGCTGTGTAATGGTTTGTCAAATTCAGTTAGACTCTCCTGCTCATAAACTTCGGAAAGTCCTCCTTCTGGCAACAACTCTAGCAGAAGGGTTGACGTTTTGGGTCATACTACACTAACAACCCGTCTGTCCCCCACCCCTCGCGTTGAAGCGCATCTTGGCCTCATTGGTGCCTGTGACATTTGGCGGCAATAAGCTTGTCTTCCACCATCCATTCATGCATGTAGCATTGCATGATTGCCTCCTTGTCCTGTATTGGGATGCTAGTGATTTTCATTTGCAGTATTACCACCATGAGCCTCGCTTGGTTGATCCACAATGCCTTAAGCAGGTGTGAGGGAGGTGGGAGGCACATCTATCGTTTGAACTTTGTAAAAAAAGGTACACCTTTTGATGGTGTGAAAAATAAGCCTTCCAAATCACTCAAAGGTCGGTTAACTAACAGGTTAACCTTTAGGAGAGCGTTTTAAAAGCGAGGGGATGAGAATGAGCCCGAATCCCATGTTGAGTGATTAGTAAAGGAATTCCCCTTTCAGCCTCCAGAAAGCAATCCCAGATTTGGCTTCTTATTGGGCAGCGTGATGACCACTAAGTGGCATCGGAAGGAACAGGATCTGTCCGTAGACCTGTGATCATGCAATCAATATTTGGTTTATTTCTCCAACTTTGTCCTTTGTCTACATCGCATATCGTGTCTACATCTGTACTTGACTGGCCGTTTTACTATTTTCTTTCCCTGATATTGACGATTCTTCGCTCGTGAATTGCACTAGTAATATTTTTACTTGACTGACACGTGTGACCCAGTCAAGTCTTGTATACTTAAGCATTTGATGTGGAGACGTTCAATTCCCCTATATTTTTTAGGCAATTTGTACTATACAGTGCTTGTGTTTCATACATATTCTGAAGAATATTGTAAAGAATAGAAACAAAATATGTCATCTTTTGCAATGGTTTTAGATTCATTACTGCACAGAAAATGGCTAATCTTCTACGTTCTATAAATAAATTCTGTGTGGTGCCTGTAGTTCATTTATAATATTTACCTTTGGCTATTATGTAACTTAGATCTTGAACTCAGTTACAAAATTGGTTGGTCTTTTCCAGGTACTTCATGTATGATAAAATGGAGCACTACTGCCTAGAGGATGATCATATTGTCAACCTTTTCTCGTTCTCAAAGGCTTATGGCATGATGGGGTGGCGAGTAGGATACGTAAGTGTACCATGCTCTTTTCTATCTTTTGCTTATGCTTCAATTCTGTTATAGGACTGAATACTGAACCTTTTCGGTTTCATATATCCTGTCCTGCACAAGTACTTTAATTGTTACTAAGCCAATACTTTTGGACCAGTGAATGCATTATTTATAAGTAACCAAAGCCGCTGTGCAATCTGTGTAAGTAAGAAGATGACCAGTTAGTCTTACAAGATCTGATCAATTGGCTGCTGCAGATTGCATATCCAAGTGAAGCCGATGGTTTCCACGCGCAGCTCCTTAAGGTGCAAGATAACATACCTATCTGTGCTTCCATCATCGGGCAGCGCCTGGCTCTATACTCATTGGAGGCCGGCCCAGAGTGGATCAGGGAAAGGGTGAATGATCTCGTGAAAAACCGCGAGCTGCTTGTGGAAGCAATGTCTCCCCTTGGTGAGGATGCTGTCAAGGGTGGGGAGGGTGCCATCTATCTCTGGGCTAAACTACCAGATAACTGTTCAGACGACTTTGAGGTTGTCAGGTGGCTCGCGACCAAGCACGGCGTCGCAGTGATCCCCGGGAGCGCCAGCGGAGGCCCCGGATACATCCGTGTTTCTTTTGGAGGACTGAAAGAAGAAGACACAAGGCTCGCCGGCGAGAGGCTAAGGCGGGGATTGCAAGAGCTGGTGACCGATGGGATGGTACAGTAACAACAGCCCACCGTATGTAAGACAGTAAGAGTACATTTCTACATTCAGATCACACAAGTCCGATTTTTTCGACGATATGATTCTGCTGGGATTAGTTCATTCAGAGGAGCAAAAGCACCATATATCCAAGTCTTTTGTATCTTACAGAATCACCATGCTGGAGGTGCCCAATAGGAATGGCAATTGGTGTAGTGAGAATTGGGGCAAAATAAAAAGCCATCCAGCCCCGTGGTGTCGTAATTCTCTGTTCGGTACTTCCT
>NC_041385.1:142250539-142253960 GCF_002162155.2 Triticum dicoccoides
AAACTTGGTCGTTTTGCTATGCACGCCTCCAAGAAAACTTGGTCGTTTTCTTCTTTATCGAGTTCTGTTTTACTTTAGTTCTTCACAGCTCTTGCTGGTTTCAAAGAATTTGTTAAAACCCATGGTCGATAATTTTGATCCTACACTGACAGGACCAACAAGTGCTTACTGAACATGAATGCTCGTGAGCACCAATGCAAATCCATGTTTGCAAGAAAAACATGTTGCAATCCCAACTCAACTAATGAATAAATGTTGTTGTGCCCTCTGAAAAAAATGGTAATGTTGTTGTACTCTTTAAGTCTACAGTGTGATAATTCTTTTACCAAGAAGAGATGTTCCTGTAAAGGGCATACAGATTGTCCCCTGAAAAGTGGTTGCAGATCCAGTTGCCTCTACATGGTATGATCCCATGACGCTGAGGCGTCAGGGCTTGCTTGGGCCATACATACATGTAGGAGTATCACTTTCAGTCCGTTTCATCGTACGTACGTGTACGCACACTGAGCGGTCACAGCGACACGCTATCTGCATGCTCGTGACATCAACACCGTTCCGTGATGGGAAAAGGCCAATGGTATTTTCCGTCTCTGGGAAGGAATTAAGAGGCAAAAATCACAGATTTGACCTGAGGCAGAAATCAAATCACAAACTGACTTGTTCATGAAAAATTTTCACTCTGCTGACCCTTTGGTGTGGCGCCCGACAGCTGGGCGCCGCACCCTACTGTGCAGCGCCTCTCCCTTAGGCGTCGCACATCCTGCCAGCGTGGCAGCCCTGGTCCAGTTGCGGTCCCACACGCACCTGTGCAGCGCCTAAGAGCTAGGCGCCACACTTTGACGTGCAGCGCCTAGCCCTTGGGCGCTGCACAGTGACTTAAGCACGGCCGCCCCAGCCCGACCAGGCAGTTCTTCGTCTCTCCGCTCTCTGGACAGAGAGCAGCGGCGGCGGCGGCGCCCCCATCTAATCCCCCCACATCTCTCTCAGATCTGAAGATTTGATCCGTGGATTCGATCCCCAATCCATCCTACTAGGTAAACTCTTCCCTTCTCTTTCTTTTGCTCCGTAAATTTGTTGCCATTCTAGAGATTTGTCCATGATTTGATGGAACCCTTGATTTGTTTGGTTTGCTCGATTTAGGATGTGTATTCATATTGGTAGTACCGTAGTGTTATTTATTAGTTCACAATATATGATTCTTGTTGTTGAAACCCTAGATTGTTTAGTTTTTTTAGATATATATGAGATGCCTATTTTTATAGATAACTATGAGATGTTGATTTTTGTAGACATATATGAGAAGTTTGTTTAGATATATATTAGATGTTTAGTTTATTTCAAATATTAGATGTTGAGTTTATTTGAAATATTAGATGTTTAGTTTATTTGAACACATATGACATATTCATTGTGTGAGAAGGAGATGTTGAGATTCTTGTAGTTGAACACATGTTATATGTTTAATGTATACCGATATTTGAGATGAAGATGAACTTTTATATGTTTATTGTTTAAAATTGTAAGGATGGTTTGGCTTCTGGACGATGTCTACGGCGTGCAACACCGGGCCTACATGATGCGCGAGAAGGATAAGGTAATAATGAGTAATCTAAATATTTTGCAAATTTGCCTTTAGTTGAAATTTACATGCCCTAAGATTTGTCATTACTTATTTTTTGCAGAAGCTTGAACCTCTGAAGATTCGGTATCACGGGGTCTCTGGTCCTGCCATGCCTTACGATGAGCGGTACACACCGTACATCAAGCAGGCAGGACTACTCCCGTGGATTCTGTTGGTCAGCCGGTCCACGCCGAATCTGAACGCTCCACTGGTGTCCGCTCTTGTTGATCGGTGGAGGCCAGAGACCCACAGTTTCCATCTTCGGACCGGGGAGATGACCGTGACGCTCGAGGATGTCTCGTTGATCACCGGTCTTGCTATCGACGGGAGGGGTTGGCTTCGAAATCCACGGTCAAATACTCCGGATCTGAGAAGGATTTGAGAGGGGGAGAGAGGAGGGCAGAGGGGAGGCACTGAGCTTCGGGTTTGTGTGGAGGGTGGGGTGTGTGGGGTGGGGATGGGTGGGAGGGAGTTGGTGCAGCCTAATAAATGTCCAGGGGTGCAGCGCCTAAGGAAAAGGCGCCACACTACACAGTGCAGCGCCTCTTCTTTAGGCGCTGCACACCTGGACATTCCAGTCCAGAGAGCACCAGGAGCGTTCACAAGGTCAATGACACTCTTGCCGTACTTGAATGCGGCTTGCTTCGCCTTCCATGCCTTGCCATACTTCACCTTGTAATGAAAGATGGCTTTCACAAGGTCAATGACACTCTTGATGCTCATTGTTGGAAGTGTGGATATTTGGTTGGACAGCCTGTAAGCAATGAACTCGGACGTGAGTTGTCCGTGTTGTTGGTACACAAGCTTGCCATACGCATTCTTGTGCCGGCACATGTGAGTTGGTAGACAACTCACTATGCGCCAAGTGGGACCTCCTTTCCATGGCCTTGCACGCACAATTCATGGACATGTTGGCACTTCACATTTGACCGTGTAACGCACATTCACGTCCGAGTTGGCCACTTTATGTGGACGATAATGTGTAACCGAGTAGTTGTCGAGCCACATCTTCAATTCCAAGAAGGATTGAAACTCACAACCGGGATATATCCCTTTCTTGCCGTCTTCCAAATCACGGTGAGAACTTGGCCTAGCTCCAAGAGATATGCATTTTCCACCATCCACAACGGCTTCATCCGCGAGACTAAGATCCTTGAACAATGGTGTCTTGTGATCCCGCCCGAATACCTTCTTGAATGCTTCGGCCTCCTTCGGTGTGAACCCCTCCTCATCAACTTCTTCATCAGGACCATCGTCATCCGAGTCCGATGCATATGCACGGGAAAAAGAAATGGATTGGTCCATTGTCTCTTGCACATGATATTGGTCGAGATCACCCACATTGTTGTCATGGAGGTCAACTTCTTTGTCATCCTCCTCGTACTCATCATTCTCCTCTTCAAAACCTTCATTTTGGTTGTTTGGAGTCGGGCTCAATGTTGGCCAATCTTCTTGCGTGAATTGAGGTTCACTCATTTGATCTTGGTTCATGGGTGGGGGAGTGCTAGCAACCAACGGGGAGGGGTTCCGGTTCAAGTCTAAATTCAAAGTAGACTCAACCTTCTTGGAGGCAAATAACTCAAGAGCCTTGTCTAGAGATTCCGCAACCGTCTCCTTGTATGCAACCCAACGTTGCTCGGAGTTCACACGCATTGTCTTCCAACGGATGTGCATTCCTAAACCAACATTATGCCTTCCCTCGAACTCAACAACGTCACTTGGGTCCATCCAATTCAAATCTTTCCTCACTTGTTTCAAAAGCTCCGCATAGCTAGGACTACTCTCAAACACCATGTCAAG
>NC_041385.1:142254356-142267045 GCF_002162155.2 Triticum dicoccoides
GAGGGGGGAGAGGGGAAGAGAGGAGGGCCGCAAGTCTAAGGGTTTGGGTCGGGTGGGGGTGTGTGGGGTGGGGGTGGGAGGGGAGAGAGGGTGGGGCCAGCCCAAGTGAAACACAGACTGTGCAGCGCCCAAGAGCTAGGCGCTGCACATTACAGGTGTGTGGCGCCTAGATCTTAAGCGTTGCACAGGTGCGTGTGGGGCCGCAACTGGACCAGGGCTGCCACGCTGGCAGGATGTGCGACGCCTAAGGGAAGGGCGCTGCACAGTAGAGTGCGGCGCCCGGGTGTCGGGCGCCACACCAAAGGGTCAGCAGAGTGAAAAAATTTCGTGACCAGGTCAGTTTGTGATTTGATTTCTGCCTGAGGTCAGATATGTGATTTCTGCCGAATTAAGAGCCGTCCTTTTCCTCCCTGCACTTATGGAAAGAAGCGTGAGCGCGATGTGCTGCAGCGGCGCATCAATGGCGTGAGAACGACTGGAAGAGACATAGCAGCATCAGCATCAGGGTAGCAGCAGGTGCACCGGAGAAGTATGGTACTAGAAACACACATGTTTCAGTGGCAGAAACCATTATCTTTTTCTTTTTTTATACAGTAGCTAGAACCATTATTATCTAAACATAAGAAGGTGGTAAAAAAAGTTAGGTTGGTGTCCAAAACAAGCCTACCTATCGGTTGCCTTGCTGTTCGTTGCTAAAGTTTGGGCATGCATGCCACAAATGGCAGCTTGCTCACTTTGCTTCGTTTTTCTTGCCAACATTTGACCAAACCTTGGCTACCTAAATTCACTTTATTTTGGTTATTGGTTGTTCTTGCAAAATTTTGGCTACCTAAGCTGACTCTTTTATGGGGGTAGGTTGGTGACGAGATCAAACATACACCGAAGGCCAGCGATAATAGTGGTACGCGCAGTGGTCAGGTCACAGCAATGGTTGCAACAGCAAAGGGCGACCACGAGCACGAGCAGGTGGACAGGTCAGGTCAAGCAAGAAAATGTTTTATTTCGCTGTTGTTGCCGTGTCCATCAGGCGCATTCAAGCCGTGACGGAAAAAGGCTACTACTACCACGCTAGCCAGCCACCGTGAGTAAATGGGCGCACAGGAAAGCAGGTGGAGAAGAGAAGCACTGCAGCTGCCGCGATTCAATGCCATCAAAGCCCCTGAATTATGGGGTGCGGCATGTGTTAGCCCAACTCCACCGCGCGATCCCAAACGGACGTTTGGATTGGGTCGAATCTGTCCCTTTCGAGCGCCGATGGGTACGCCCGTGTCCGGCTGTGTCCAGTGGGTCGTGCGTGCGCCCATCGCGCGGCCGTACCCGAAATCGTGTCCGGCGTGGACGGGATTAAAAATAATAATTAAATAACTAAAAAAGCAAATAAACTCATCTAAAAAAACATAAAACATAATATGGGTTGGCCACAAAACGGCCCAGTTTCAACGGCCACTTAAAAGGCCTAGATTCATAATTAACATAATAAGAAAATAAAAAAAACTCCTCCCGCGCTCCTGCCGCGCTCGTCGGTGCCGTGGCCGTCGCCGTCTTCATTGGCCGTCGGTGTCGTCGTCGTCGCTGACGAGGTCGACGTAGTCCGGCGGCGTCCAGAGGTGGGCAGGCGGTGCGTGGTGGACGGGGGCCTGAACGGCCGGAGGTGCCTGCACCACCTCCTCACGCGGCGACGCCTCCCGCTCCGGAGTGGGGCACCAGTTCACGCCCAGGTCGGCGGCCATCTCCGGCGCAGTGCACGACCAGCCCCACCCCTGGCCCAGGAGCTTCTCGAACGCGGGCAGGTCCTCCTCCATCGGCTCCTCCGTGGCGGCCGCCGTGACGGCCGCCAGCTGCAGCTCCGGAAAGGCGACGTCCCCGGCGGCAGAGAGGGCCATGGCCTCCTCCAGGCCGTCCCACTGCCGCTCGTCGTGCGTGTTCATGGAGTCGTCCATGACACGCTGCAGGAGACGGGCCTCCTCCTCCGCTGTCATGCGAGGAGGGGGAGGGGGCGACGGAGACGAGGAAGGCGACGGCGTGGGCGTCAGGCCGCGCACCCGCGTACGCCCGCGCGGCTCTGCACGTGGCCTCCGCGGCCCCGGCACGGTGCCGGCGAAGTAGGACGCGCGCCGCACGTCGTGCTCGTCCTGAAGCCATGTGTCCCAGAGCGGCGAGTCGGGGGCGTACCTGTGGTCGTAGTACAGGTCGTCGGGGAGGAGGCGGCGGCGGCGGTTGATCTCATCGCGCCGTGTACGGCCGGTCGCCAGCACTGGCGGGATGGGGACCTAGTCCGCGGAGAGGTGCCACCCGTTGGGGAGGTGGGCGTCGCTCCACGGGACCGGCGTCCTCGTCTCCCAGTACCTCCGGCACACGTCCGCGCAGATGTATTGCCGGTCGCGCTCGCCGGAGGGCCGAGGGGCAATGGTGAAGGGGGGCGACGTGGGGGCTCGACGGGAGGAGCGCGGCGGAGACGCGGGCTCCTCCTTCTTCACGAAGCCGTGGCGGCGCCCCGAGGAGGAGCCGGCCTCGCGGTCGTGCTTGCCCTTGCCGTTCCAGAAGCCCATGGCGAGGCGGGCGGCCGGCGAGCTTGAGGAGGAGGCGGGCTAGGGTTTCTGCGCTGTCGGGGTTCGAGGAGGCCGCTGGGTGGCGTGGGGCAGTGTGGACGACGACCCGTCCACGCTTCCCACTTAAAGAAGGACGGCGACTGCTCGACGTGCGGATGACAGGTGGGGCCGCCCGCTCGTGCGCATTGATGTGGGCGGGTGGGAGGTAGGTGGCCGCCTGCCACGCGGCCCCGAAGCGGACGAGGCGCACGTCCGTTTGGTGTCCGCCGCGACCCAAACCCGGCGCAAGTTTGCGCTCGAAATGGGTCGGCCGGGACACAAAACGGACAGAATGGGTCCGGACCGTCGCGCGCTGGGCCGCCTCCTTTGTCCCTTTTGTCCCAAACGGACAGGACTGGACAGGATGGAGTCGTGCGGTGGAGTTGGCCTTACCAGTAGAGTTTTTATTTATTATGAGGTGGGGCGTGTGTAGCGTACTGCAGTGGCCTGCGGACGGACGGACGTAGCAAAGTGAGCAAGGTCAAGGTCAGTCAACCGCTGCCAATACCCCCAACAAACTTCCTCATATAGTAGTTGTACTAAAACTCTTGAGCAGAATTGTGGGCTAATCTACAGGGACAAGGAAACAAAACTTGTGTGAGCAGAATGCGGATGCGCCAACTTCCTCAAATAGTACTTGTTCTAATACTAGCAGTACTAACACGCTTGAGCAGAATTGCGGGCTAATCCACAGGAACAAGGAGACACCAACAGTCGTGGAGCAAACTGCAGATGCATCCAGAGTGAATAATGTATGTACATGTTCACGTGCTGATGCTGGCATTGGCAATGGCAACCATTTCGAGTTGGTTGGATGGATGGTTGGTTGATGACCACCCCTTTGTCGATCGGCCGCGGGCATGCAAACTGCTGTTTGTATGTATGCCGAGTTGCCGACTCACTGTGTACAACCCACATCTCTGCGGCGATCTGGGTGGGGGTACCTGGCCTGGGTAGGCAGGATCGATCAAACCAGACCGTTACTCCGATCATTTTGTTCCGCGGCCTGGCGGATGTGATTCCGACGCGAGTCGAGGGTTCGACGGGATACGGTGGCGCGTCAATATTCGTCGAGGGAGCCCATGGGCGTGCGGGTTCTGACTGGTAGATATGGTGGACGGCGGCATCACAGAATCAGTTACACTTTTTTTTAGAGAAGGTCATGACTTATTATAAACGTTCACCAGAAATACAAAGCACCCTAGACATACCAGAGGTAGAACGAGCCGTCATGTCCGCTCTTTTGCCGGATACGACATGACCTTGTCGATGATGGCCGAAAAGTCTTTGTGCACGTGCTTCTTAAAATCAATGCCCCATAGATGAAGTCTCGCCATTGAACCAAAACGCCTAGAATCAAATCTCATCGTTTTGAACGCACAAAAAACAATATTCTCACTGCCTACGGAGACAACAGACGCGTTTGGTAGCCTGCATTAGGGCGGGCCAGGCCCGCGCGGGATGAAAATGGGCCGTTTGGATCCCTATGTTTACTGTTGGGCCCGCATAGCACGAACCTGAAAGCACCCCTCGGGCAGGCCCGCTAGGAAAGGCCAAATCGGCCGTTTCCAACAAGCCAGGCTCGAGCGATGCATGGGAGGCTCGAGCGATGCAGGGGAGGGGAACGCCGCGCCGCGTCGCACAGGGAGGGAGATGGCGGGAGCGATGGCGCATCTTCGAAAAAGCGGCGGGACGAATTCGAGTCACCGCCCGCCGATTCGGCCGCCCTATATATCGAGGGTGACCGCCGCGGCAAAACTCCCGCCACCATTTCCCCCCTCTCGAGCTTTCCCTCCGGCGAGGATCCACTTCGACGACGAGTTAAGTGGCGCATCTACTCCGGCGACCGGTTGACTGCGGTGGCGGGTCGACTCCTCCTCCTCTCCGACGTGCCAGGCACCTCCTCCGCGTCCGTTCCGATGGCGTCTGTAAGTTCAATCACCACCTCCTCTCTTATAGTTCTAGCTAGATCCGTCCATGTGCTAGGGTTAGGCCGTCCGATCTGTTTGACGGTGATGTTGTAATAGCTAGTTGTGATGGATTTGGATCATGCTATGGGTTGTTTTCATGTGGGCAAGTGTTGGTAGCTAGTGGTCATGGATGGATCGGTGGTATGCTAGTGTGCAAGTGTTGAACGAAGATCATCCATGTGTCCATGATTAGTGCTTTGTTCTCCATGATTAGTGCTCTGTTATGTTGTGGTATGCTTGAGATGTGGTATGCTTGTGCATGTGTTACTGCTAGCTTGATCTGTCCATGATGTACTGCTAGTTCGATTTGTCCAAGATGTACTGCTAGTTCAATCTGTCCATGATGTACTGCTAGTTCCTACTATCCATGTGTAGTGTCTCGTGGTGTTGATGATGCTTACGTTTGTAGGACATGACCACGCAAACGCAAGAGTTTAGTCAGGCCATCGTGTTGACCGAGAGACAGTTCCCGTCGTCCTACGTCGAGGACTCCCAGCCTCCTATGGACCAGATGCCTCCTGATTCAGAGGTTTTTGAGGTGCCGCCTTCAGTTCCTCCATTTATACTGGCTCAACCCAATGTTGTTGCTCATGCTGCTGCTCAAAAGGTAGCAGCAAAGGAGAAGAAGGATGGCAGGGGGAACAACATGAAATGGCAGTCGTTCCTCTCCACTTTTGTGCTTAACAAGATGTGTGAGATCATAGCTAGTGGGGTGAGGACTGACAAGGGCTTCAAGGAGGTGCACTTGAACCTTGTTGCAAAACAGGTGTTCAACTTCTGTGGACAGGAGGTCACCACGACCCAGGTGTACAACCACCCGAGGAAGTGGAGAGAAAGGTGGATCATCGCGTACAAGCTCAGAGACCTCAACAATGCTTCATGGGATGAGGACACTTGCTCGACCTTCTGGAGGCAGAGCACTACCAAGGCCACGTCGTGGTTATCTCACAAACCATGCCATTCTAACAGACCAGCAGTTCAAGTCTATGAACCATTACCATATAACTAACCTCTCCGCCCTATTTCTTCTTAGGCTCACCCCAAGGACGCAGATTTCCTCAACACCCCTATCCAGAACTACCACCAGATGCAGCAGACCTTCTCCTTCGGGCTGGCAACCAGCAAGCATGCCATGGGCTCTGATCAGCCGCTGGGCTCGCTGATGCCGGAGTATCCAGACACCCAAGAGTCAAACACCATCAACGTTGATGCTCCTGAGAAGGATGGTGAGCATGTTCATGTGCTTGATAGGAAGAGGAAGCAAGCAGACTTCATGGAGGAGAGGCTGAGCGTCTTCAGCAGCAGGAATGAGGCAGTGAAGGAGATGGCCACCGCCATCAGGGAGAGCAAGAGTGTGGATGTCCACCTTCATCTCTATAGCGCCGTCATGGAGTAGAATGGCTTCAGCCCAGAGGCTCTCATGGTGGCTCTCAGCCACCTATTGGACAAAAAAGCCTAGGGTGTTGGGTTTGTTGCCATGGGAGTAGCCCATAGGCTGCTCTGGCTAAGGACCTGGCTGGGCAAGCACAACTACTAGTGCTGCTTCTGCTGGTGGCAACGACGTGCATGATCCTTGACGACGATGGCGACAAGGACGACGATGATGACGATGACGTAATTTTGTGTAGTTAGGGCTTGAAAACAACTTTATGGTCTGTATATTTTGGTGAGGTGGTATATACTAACCCCTCACGGTGATCCTCGTGGTGATCAGAACTTGCGGTGGTAGGATGACACCCTCTTTTGGATGTGGTGGTAGGATTACACCAAAATAGTGCTAGGTTGAACTTGCTATGATCATGCATGCTTACTCCTAGAGTTCTTCATTGCTTGTTGTTTGTGTGTCCCAATGCTTGTTGCTTGAACTTATTGCTTGTTTGCACTGCCAGGGCAAGTGGTATGTGATGTTTGAAGGTAGGGTTCCAGGGGTTTACAGTTCATGGGAAGCTTGCAACAAACAAGTTTCAGGGTACAATGATAGCAACCACAGAGGAGGGTTTAAGACTAGGCAGGCGGCAGAAGATGCTTACTCCAAGTATGTGCGAGAGCATTCATGCAGCAAGGTTGAGGTTGGCAAGGTGGATCGACCATTTGGGTTGAAGAACTTCATCATCTTCGTCCAGTTCATCGCCATAGCAGTGTTGTGACGTTGTTGTGCTCGGTGTGATCGTGTGTAAGGTGTAGTAGTATTGGTAAGCCCACCAAGTAGGGTACAAGGTGAGCACAACTCTATACTCGTATGTAACCAAACAACATGCACCCGTGTGAGCACATACAATGCGAGAAACCAAATGCGGTGCGTAGAGGCATCGTTACAATGCAGGGAGAGGACATGCAACAACCAAACTAAGTGCAGATGTTAGCTTTTGGCCTGTATTTGTCAGCCAGGCACAACTGGGACAAGTATGCAAAAGGGCAAAAAATGATGCAGGTAACCAAACACGCCCAACATTAATCTATGCCGGAGTTCGGTAGAATTTGTCTCGGCCGGCAGACTCGATGAGGATCAGAGCCCAAAAGACCAACTTCAAGATGAAGCACCAACATCCTCCACAATGCCTCACATGAAAAAACTAAATGATCTTAACTTAAACTACTATCAGGACTGAGGCACCAGGACTCCCCTCCCCCGCTGTCAGCCACCGGAGTGGATGACGAAGGGCAAGCATGTTGACGAGTTCACGGCTTGTCGTCGGAGTCTGGAGGGAACCAAACTTTTCCCTAGCTACCATCGTAGGAGGGGAATGAATAGATTAATTCGGCAAGACTTAACGAGCGTGCACTTTCACGGGTGAAAATCCTTGGTACTGGCACGGATGAGCTCGTGTTCGATCTTCGTTGCAGGTGCCGAATTTGGGTGCGGGGACACTCAAGGCCTAGGGCGGTAGTGGGTAGGGGTGCGGTGTCGAGATGGCTTTGCGTGGAGGTTTCGACGTCAACAAACTCCCGGAGTAAGCGGGGACTGGTTCAGTGAGGCTGGGAGGGCCCATGACAGGCGAAGGCTTGACCAGATGGTGGCAGCGATAAAGGAATTTTGGGTCATCGTTGCAAATGGAAAACTCATGCTGCCTAAATTTCATGAATTGAGACGTTTTTGGGTAGATGTAGTTTTGCCCAATAGTTCCAACTAGCAGGGTGTTTTTTTAGCTCGCCCCAGATTTTTGTATAACTTAAGGGTTATTGAGGACTGATTAGACTGTGTTATCTCCTAAAATTATAGTTTAAAAAATTAATATTTTTTGGATATATTAGAGTTGTCCTTATACTATCATAGTCGATAGAGACTAACACGTAATTTTTTAAATGAACTTTTTTCCCTAAAACAGGTAGTGTCATTTTTTTAGAATTAAATCTCGAGACGAGCCTGACTTTGGAGTAACAAAGATATTAACCGGTCATGAATTACATGGCCAACAAGCAATAATGGTTGAAAGATACAAATGAGTTTACTAATTGGCTTACAATGCAACACCCACTAAAAGCACACAAAGTAAAACAGAGTCGATGTCTGCCACACTCCTGCACCAAAGAGAGCCTAGCAGAAGAAGCATCAAGGATTAGCCTACTGCCTGAATGGATCATGGTCAAGCCTGATCCGCGTGACTGGAGACACCCAACACATGCCTTCCCTAACACCAAAGAGGGTCCCCATCCAAAAGAGCTTAGTGGTTCCCATACAATGTGTGCACCTTAACTTAAGCATGGCCCTTGTGAGGTTGATGGCAACCGGGGCATCCTTCCCCATGAAGTACTTGGGCCTTCCCCTCTCAATGTGGCAACTAAAGAGAGTTGATTCTAATTCCTTGATGATAAAGTGGCTTATAGGCTTATTCCATGGGGGGTCAAGGAATCACCTCCATGTGCCGAGGGGTTCTTGTCAAATCGGTGCTCACCTCGCAAGTGGCGTATCACATAGCTTCTCTTATCCCATCATCGGGCACAATTCACAACATCAACAAAATTTAGCATGCTTCCCTTTGGCTGGGAACAAGCAAGACTTCCAAGGAGAAATGCAAAGTCTGTTGGAGCAAAAAGGTCCTCCCCCTTCCCCCTCGCACTTGGTGAATTGTGGGTCCTGAACCTTGGCATCTTTGCCTGTGCTTTTAGGTTTCGATTGCTTCGGTTTGAATAGAAGGACCCATCAAAGATGTGGGTGGGCATGTACAGTCCTTGTGATGAGGTACAAACATGGAATTCTTCTACTCCTCCACCCACATTATCACAGCAACGATGCTTGTGTGCCCTTCTTGGAAGTCGGTTGACATCGATCCACTCATCTTTGAGCCTTCCACTAGGAAGAATTGGCATGTGAGTGATGCTATGCAGGGAGGACGCTTGGTTGTCCAAGTTCAACCTCCCTCTCCAATTTAACCATGGATCACATTCGACAAATTGTAACCCTTTTGCGTGTACATGCATGAGGTTCATCGTGGTGAGGGCACCGATGAGGACATCATTTGTAAGGACACAATGATTGGGCTATATTCAGAATCTTGGGCCTACAAGGCACATTTTTGGGGTCCAACCTTCCCCCATGCATCACACAGTGTGGAAGGCTTGGGCACCTCCGAAGGTGAAATTATTCTCTTGGTTGGCAATTCGAAACTGTATATGGATGACAGATAGGTAGGAGAAGTAGGGTGGAAAAATTGCGGCTTATGTCTATTATGCAAGCGGGAGAATGAGACCGTGGGCCACCTATTCTACAAGTGCTGGTTTATTGCAATGCTTTGGCGAATGCTCAAAGATTTGCCCTGCCTTGACAACCTCGTCATTCATTAATGGGACGATGCACGTGCCATCAAAAATTGGTGGATCAATATGTCTGATGTCAATGGAACAAATCGGAAGGCCATGGTAACCCTTACCATGCTTGCTTCTTGGACCATTTGGAATGATAGGAACGCTAGATTTTTTGGCATACTAGCACAATGGTCGTGCGTTGCCACGGAGCCATTGGCTTACAAGGTGGTCAAATAACTTTATTGTCCTTGTGGCCGTTGCATGATTTACGATTAGTAAAGATAAAAAGAATAAGGTGAGAGGCATGCAACGTCACCAAATTTAAATGACCATACTAGATTCGGAAGAGAAACTAAAACAAAGATCGATTTTCAGTTGAAGTCACACTTTTATGTTTGTTATTTGTGTCTTCTACAAAAAAAGTTGGTCTCACATAAAAGTAGTGTTTTTATTTATTTATTTATGATAGATCCCACATGTGAGTAAAGTACATTTGTTTATATCCCTCTTAGAAGATTGCTAGTTCAACATGCGGGGATGCGTGTATTTGTTTATTCTAAAAAGTAGTTGAACTCACCATCAACTCCAACCTTTATAAGTAGGAAAGGAAACCCATGCCTCCGACCATCCTTCTCGACACGATCAAGCATGAAGCAAACCTTGGATTATCATGGGTGCGAAGCATTTGGGTATTTTGATGACAGGAGATCAATGCCTTTGTAACCTTTTGAGCTTTGTAAAAGTACTTCTTAAACTTCTTAGTCATTAATGGGCGAGGCAACTCTTATGCCTCTGTTTCGTCAAAAGAATAACATAATAACAATCATATCAAGGTCCCTAGACCACTGAACGACCACTACCGACGGCAGAATGAGTCATTATCTCCACTCCCTTATCGGAGTCGACTTGACCTTGTCGATGATAGCTGAGAAGTCTTCGTGCATGTGCCCTAAGGACCAGCGCCCCATGGATACAGTCTCACTATTTAACCCTTGAATTGATCCGAAACGCTTGGCACCAAATCTCTTCGTCTTGCACACACGACAAGATATCCTAACCTCGCTGCCCCAAGGAGACAACAGAAATCTGTGCTGAAACTCCATCGACTTTGTCTTGACAGGTAGACTCAAAGAGGATCAAAGCCTAGAAGACCAAATCAAAGATGAAGCACCGCCATGATCCACAACGCCGCCCATGCGAGAACTAAAGGACCTTAACCTAAAGTACTAGCCGGACCGAGACACCAGCACTCCCCTCCCCAGTGTCGGTCACCTGAGTGGTAGACAAAGGGGAGATGAGTTGATGGGCTCACCGACAGAGTCTGGAGGTAACATAACTTTGCCCTAGTTGCCGAAGCGGGAGTGGAATGAATAGATTGATTTGGCAAGACTTAACGAGTGTGCACTTTCAGTGGTGAAAATCCTTGATCCTGGTATGGATGAACTCGTGGTCGAGCTTGGTTGCAGGTGCAGAGCTCGAGGTGATGAGGACAAGACATAGGGCGGTAGCGGGTAAGGGTGCGATGTCAAGGTGGCCTTGTGTGGAGGTTTCAATGCCAGCAAACTTCCGAAGCATGCAGGGAACGGGTTTGGTGGGGACAAGAGGGCCCACGACAAGCAGTGATTTGACCAGAAGGTGGCCCGCAATAACAAATTTGTGGGTGGTGGTTGCAAATGGAAAACTCCCCCTACCCCAATTTCATGAACCGGTATGCTTTTTGTATTCTCACGAAAAAAGAGACGTTGTTCTTTAGTTCTACCCGAATTCTTTGGGCATCGTATTGAGGACCGATTTTTGGGCCCCTTTTTAGTAGTGTATATGATTGCCGCACTCCGGCACCAAAGACGGTCAAGGAGAAGAAGCATCGAGGATCATCCTACTATGTGAATGGATCGTGATCAAGCCTAATCCGCGCGACAGGAGACACCCAACACATACCTTCTCCAACGTCAAGGGGAACCCTGTCCCTTGGCCTAGGATAGAAGACGATGCGCCGTAACGGTAGGATTGATCTTTATTTTTGCGAAAAGATTGATCTTTATTCAAACCTCGCAACATCGAAGTATGAGTACTCCTTCAAAATTAATTTTAGAAACTATATTTTTAAGAGAGAAAAGAAAATTATACTAGTTGCGTGTGTCCTAGAAGGCTGAGAGGTTTGCTCGTCCTCTGAAGAAAAAAAACGTGTCCTCGTTTCAGGGCGGGTGGAAACGAATGGCCGGTCCGTCCATACGCAAATGCAAGCGATGCATGATCGTTTGCCCAGGACTCGAGGTTTCCTCCGCATGCAGGCATGCACGGCCAACAGCTTCGGAAGAAATCGCGTGCACGCAGGCGGACACACACAACCGCAACGATCTCCAAATCTGGCCCCTTTGCCACTTGCGCGTTCGGTACCACTCCTGTCGATCGATGTCCTGAGGGACGGATGGAACGCAGTTATTGGCCGATGTAGTGTGCGTACGGGCACTAGATTAAAATCATGGGTCCGACCACGTATTACATGCTACAACAGCTTCATACTACTACCGAGTAGTATTACGGTTACTACTAAATGGAGCCCATGGAGTGTAGTATCATTGAGGTCCTAAATGTGTCCAGACTAACGATAGTGTTTTGCAGGGCATACAGGCAGGTTCCTCGTCGCCCCACTGATAATTAAGGATGGACCTACATGGTTGTGCATTTTCTGCAAAGTCCACTTGTGATTAATTGTAGCATGCGTCTACGGTTGGGGGGAGTAATGAACGACCTCCACGGCTCACTGGCCGGTCCTCTCCGCCGTTGCGTGCACCTCAATTTTCCACCAACCCTTTCTTTTCTTTTAAACGTTTTCAAAGTTGAGTTCTACATCATGCGGGCTATGTTGCCGAGGTAAAATATGAGAAAAATATCATCGGAACAGAGGGGTAAGAACTGGAATAAATTGTTTTTTCGGGTAAAATATCAACTCTCACCTTTTACTAATGGGCTCATGGGTCACTTAGGTTGGATTGTAGTTTCAATCAAGCGAACAATAGGGCTTTCAACAAAGATAAACACAACTTCCAACCAACAAAGAAAGAGCTTTTAGAAAACAACGACGCTCCACCTCCAAACATACTTGGCATCCTTTCAATAGAGCAATGCTATGCATACGATAAATTTCATTCAATTTATGTACGACAAACCATACACCACTTGATTTGGCTTCTTCCTTTAATCTGTATGGCTTGAATTTTGCGTCGTACATGAACCAGACTTCAAACGTCGTATGCGTAGCTATTTTGCTTCCAATACCAAGCTTTCAATAATAAACACTGAACACTATTTAGGTTACACAATTTTTACTAGAACTAAATCTTGCGTCTGAGAGCCATTCAACTCATATGACTAGGGTTGTCAAATT
>NC_041385.1:142267226-142269297 GCF_002162155.2 Triticum dicoccoides
TCTCGCTCTCTCCCTACCTCCCAAATACAAAATGCATTATAGCTGACATCTTAAACCTGCCTTTTCATATCCCCACGTTTCTATTTGTGTGATACATAGAGCCCTCAAATTTCAACCGCAATTGTGTTCTCAACCAAATAAAGTAAGTCTTTCAACCATAACAAATGAAAATCTCGGTAGAGCAAATATATTTGAACACCACCACACCATTATGTAACCTATAATTTAATTTGATAGAACCCACGATTAAAAAACCAGCCAAAAAAATTCGACAAATTTTGGAGGCCAACAAGGACAAACTGACGACTTCTTACCTCTTGGGAGAAGCGCTAGTTGCTCCTCACCATGACGATTGTGAATGTAGTGCAAGGGTCACATGCATATGTGACAAGTCCACTCGTCCTCTACACGGACGGTGTGACGGTTCGGCGACCTCGTCTTCGTCCCATTCTTGCCCCATGCGGTCGAGGGCGGAGACGACTTTTACAAGGGGGGCATGCCTCAATATTGCATGATTCGTCTCCCCAAATCGAATCATATTGGCACATTCTATCAGCCGGCGTGCTCTTGCTCCGCCTCGAAATCTGCATGTGCCTCCCTGTAGTGGAGTCATACGGGGGTGTTTCTCTCGAGCGCCGACATCTACCATGGTGGTCTGCTTGAATATTTCGTGGGGCGGACGAATGACACATAGGCGGTGTAGCCTTCATCCCAAGCCTCTTTAAGAGTGAGGCGATGTAGAGCACATGGTGCCTACCATGAGAAGCTGTATGGATGGGTCATCTTCTGCCCATACGGGATCTACTGGTAGTCGTGCTTAACATCCCAAACAACGACGTGTGTTTGGGATTAGAATCCAGCCACTCATTGAGGAGGGTGGGATCCTCCAGCGCGGCCTCCTCCATGTCATGACGATCCCACTTCTCCTACTCAGTGATGCTAGTGGCTTCCTTATCGTAGTGTTCGTCCTCCGAGAGCGCAACCTAGTCCACTGAGGGTCAACTAGCATCGTGAAAGTGGAGAGAAATATGAGTTTTGTGAGGCATGTATGGTGGGAGTGAACAGAGAAAGGGTCCGGCCTTATCACAATGGTGGTCGGCGAGAAAGCGTGGCAGGAAGGGCGCGGGTAGTTGGAGCATGACGCCCACCATTAGTTGGTTCTCTTGCCGATGTCATGGCTATCTGGCCGTCTACGCCATTGGCAGGGAAAGGGGCGGTTCGCGCGGTAGGATGAGGAGGTGGGTGAAACTTCCCTCTCGCATGAGTGGTTGCCGGATGGCGCATCTTCCAATCCAAGCACAACATCCTCCAAATAAGGAATATTGCTATCCATAAATTATGGTGATCCGTGGTCGGACAACGACTCTGCTATAGTGGTGTTTTTGGTCAAAATCAACATATTGACGGTTATAATGAATCCTACAACAAGGACGATCCCATCGCATGGGATCCGCGAGGTGGAGGCGGGCGGCGACGAGCAGTTTGCGCTTCGCACCTCTCTGCAACAGCCGCGGATGGACATGGGCAGTAGAGGCCTGCCACACATAGCACACAGCTACGTGCGCTCCGTTGGCCCGAGGCCCTCTCCAACCCCTATATGGCGGCTACTCCTCTGGACATCGGTGGATGCTCGTACCAGTGTCGCGGACGTGGACTCCTGAATCGGAGGCACGAGTCGCATGCCGAAAGAGGCAGCGGGCTAGGGAGAGGGCTCAAATTGTCGAATTGGCAAAAATCGGTGGTATCTGTATCATAGTACTCGCTAAGTTCACGGGCTGAAGTGGCGGCGGCTGCATCTTCCTTCCACCGGGTCCACGGCCAGCAGGCGGTCAATGCGGAGGAGGAGCTCTTCGCGGCAATCTTACGTTGCTCACTGGCCACGGTAGAGATGGACGTTCACCGGCTCCGCCACAAGAATGGTCCGGCTTCGAGCAGTCAGAGCGCGAAGTGGCAGCGAAGGCGGTGGCCGCAGAAAGCTGTCCGGCTGGCAAAACAGCACGGGCATGCCGTCCACCGCATGTCCGACTTCATCTTCTCTCTGACGGCTCCAATGACGACCCCTCACCCCCCC
>NC_041385.1:142269533-142338561 GCF_002162155.2 Triticum dicoccoides
GGTATGAATACGGGCATTTGAGAGGTGATCGGTCACTTTCCGAAGACGTATAGGGGATTAGGTCTATCCGGCTGCACAAATGTGCGCGTACAGTACGCGCCCACGTGCTGGACGTGTCACGGACATATATGGCGGCGAATTAGCTAGGTCCACAGCTGTAGACGCTGTGCGTACCGTGCGCGCGCCGATGTGCCCCTAGGCAGCGAGTCCCCGGCGACAAATGCAGGTCCCCCTCCCTCGTTTTCTTCTTTGCGATGAAAGTCCCCGCTCCCTCCTTGGAAGTACTACCATAATGTAGTAACAGTAATCGGATTCCTCCTTGATCCAGTGGTAATTACCAGCTCCGTATTAGTGTACGGTTGTTGCCACTGATTGTCGTAATTAAACTTGGCCGGCCGGTGACTTCAGTATGATCACATCATTGCTTGTAGTCCGCCGAGCAAGAATGAGCTGAGACTTCCCTGTCAGGCAACGTGATACGCGACCATCAGCCATCAATTTGCTAGCTAGGCCTCGTACCGGTACCACTGCTAGTCTGCTACTCGACTGGCGCGTCTGGCGGTACTGTAATAAGCTGTGAAAAACATCTACGGTTATGACCGGGAACTTCACATGCATCACGCCGTTTGTGCCAACCCCTGTTCATAGTGTCTGCTGGTATATTTACAGCGCCATGTACATACAGCTACTACGTTAATGCACATATATCGACGCACCAAGTTAGCATGAAGTAGCAACTGGCAAAGAAATAAGAAAATAGGTAGATTTTGAGTCCAGATGCCTCCATCCATCTATTAATTATTAACAAAAAACTATCAAAATTTACAGGCTTGTTGAAAACAAATTTGTGAGAGGAAAAAAAGAGAGGCAAAAATCATTACAGATAACCCAATGCCATAATAAAACATGACCGAGCAGGAACCGAGCATAGGGCACCAAGTCTCCGCTGGTCGTACTGGCTACCAACACACACTCTATGTATGCCATTGAGTGAGTACATCGTCAAGGTTGCCGGAGTGTCGTCGATATCACTCCTCCTCGAGCCATTGACTCTGATTTTATCGCAATTAACCATCATCGATGCCTTTATCACAAGAACTATATGAATTCCACGCCGACCTATGAATTCTTATTGAGATTATGTCATTGGAAGAACGGTCATATTGAATCGACTCAATCTTGTCTGTTATAAATTGAGTTAATATCGTCTGTAATCAATTGTAATAACACGGAGTGTTAGCATGTGAATTTGCTCCTTATACTACGAGAGTATCGTAGTCACTTCTTACTGTATGGTGGGCTTTGGGGTTGCTCAAACGTCGCCTGTAACACGGTGATTATAACGACAACTTACAGGTTCATCGGAAAGTTTGACAAGGGGCTAGATAGCTCGAGAGTGGGATCTGCTCCTCCGACGATGGAGAAATATTCTTAGTGCCCTCTCGGTGTGACAATATCCATTATTGTCTGGCCAGACACAGGTGACTGTGTCATGGGGATGCCGGAACATAATAACGAGAAAGAAGAACAAAACCGGTGTATATGCTTGTCCAGTTTTCCCTCATGTCAGATCCTAGCATCAACTCTGATATGTGGACAGTGCATGTGGGTCCAGGTTTCCTCTCTCACCAATATTCACACATCTCTGTTCTGCATTGATTGCCTGGACGAGTACCAGCATATTTGAATGGGATTAATAAGAATCTTCACATACTCTTAACAAATACATAATCATCTTCACATATCTTGCATAGGCACATATTGAAGAAACTCTCTCTGTTCCATCAGCCACCTTAGATAATCAACAAAAACTTATTCAATTTTTAGTGCTTTCAGTTTATGGTCAATCTAACAGCAAATGCAGATTTGCTTTGTATCCCAATTAGATCCTAATTAGCACCATATTAACAAAGATTGATTGTACCATTACAACAATATTTCTCTCAATCAAACTTGTAGACGATCTTGCACCCAATCTTTTCAATCAATTGTAGAAGACATACATGAACAGAAAAGTTAAATGAATCATGCAGTAAACAACTTTGCACCAAACTTGACTATGGAAAAAAAGTTAGTGAGAAAAACAAAAATGATTTGGACATTAATTTGCTCATGTCGCATATGTGAACAAAATTTTCATTATTTGACGAAATGTTCCACCAGACAACATGAGTAGTTTTGCTACTAATATGTTAGTCGAATCAAAACTCTGCACCACAAACAACATGGCTGCATCACCAAATAGGTACCGCTTCGACGTGAATCAAAAGGAGATTAGAAACACAAGAGAATTATCAAGAAAGTGAGAAACTGCACGCTGGAGGGTGAGGGAGTCCTGGACTATGGGGTCCTCGGGGAGTCGGCCTATGTGACATGGGCCGGACTGATGGGCCGTGAATATACGAGATAGAAGGACCTCCCCCGTGTCCGGACGGGACTCTCCTTTGCGTGGATGGCAAGCTTGGCATTAGGATCATGTACTTTCCTTTCTCTATAAACCGACTCTGTACAACTCTAGATCCCTCCGGTGCCTATATAAACTTGAGGGCTTAGTCCATAGGCAACAACACAATCATACAGGCTAGACATCTAGGGTTTAGCCAATACAATCTCGAGGTAGATCAACTCTTGTAACCCCTATACTCATCAAAGTCAATCAAGCAGGAAGTAGGGCATTACCTCCATTAAGAGGCCCCGAACCTGGGTAAACATCGTGCCTCCTTGTTACCTTCGATCCTTAGACGCACAGTTCGGGACCCCCTACCCGAGATCCGCCGGTTTTGACACCGACATTGATGCTTTCATTGAGAGTTCCACTGTATCGTCATCACAAGGCTCGATTGGTCCACCAATCATCCACAACAATACCGCCCTGAGGGAGACTTTTCTCCCCAGCCACAACTTTGTATTCGGTGGCTTCGCACTGCGTGCCAATTCGATTGGCCATCTGGAGCGGATCGATAGCTACGCCCCTGGTCATCAGATCAGTTTCGAAAACCTAAACTACGCCGCTGATATCCGAGGAGACTTGATCTTCCAAGGATTCACGGCTTCAACCGCAGCTCCGGCCTTAGATCCGGAACTCCTCGCTAAGTCCGAAGACGGGAGTTCAGAGCCCGCCGGACTCTCCACAGCCATAGAGCTCAACACCGGAGATACGGAGGGGATCGTTTCGCCGGCCGGCCCGAAATCACTCCAGGCTCCCTCTATCCTCATCGAGCCGGACTCACCCCCGTACACTAGCTCCAAACTCTCGAGGTCTGTGTTATACCAGCTCGGCCAGGGAACTCCTGTCCTGCCCCGCTCCACGGATTCTCGCTCCCTGATGACCCACAAGTGTAGGGGATCTATCGTAGTCCTTTCGATAAGTAAGAGTGTCGAACCCAACGAGGAGCAGAAGGAAATGATAAGCGGTTTTCAGTAAGGTTTTCTCTGCAAGCACTGGAATTGTAGGTAATAGATAGTTTTGTGATAAAATAAATAGTAACGAGCAACAAGTAAATAAAGTAAATAAAGTGCAGCAAGGTGGCCCAATCCTTTATGTAGCAAAGGATAAGCCTGGACAAATTCTAATAATGAGGACGGAGCTCCCTAGGACACATTGGGAATTATCGTCAAGCTAGTTTTCATCACGTTCATAAGATTCGCGTTTGGTACTTTGATAATTTGATATGTGGGGGGACCGACACTTGGGTACTGCCCTAACGTGGACAAACATCCCACTTATGATTAACCCCCTATTGCAAGCATCCGCAACTACAAAAAGGAGTATTAAGGTAAACCTAACCACAACATTAAACATATGGATCCATATCAACCCCTAAGGAAGCAACGCATAAACTAGGGTTTAAGCTTTTGTCACTCTAGCAACCCTCATCTACTTATTACTTCCCCATGCCTTCCTCTAGGCCCAAATAATGGTGAAGTGTCATGTATTTGACGTTCACATAACACCACTAGAGGAAAAGACAACATACATCTCATCAAAATATCGAACGAATACCGAATTCACAGGACTACTAATAGCAAGACTTCACCCATGTCCTCAGGAACAAACGTAACTACTCACAAAGCATATTCATGTTCATAATCAGAGGAGTAATAATATGCATAAAGGATCTGAACATATGATCTTCCACAAAGTAAACCAATTAGTATCAACTACAAGGAGTAATCAACACTACTAGCAACCCACAGGTCCCAATTTTTGGTTTTGATACAAGATTGGATACAAGAGATGAACTAGGGTTTTGAGAGGAGATGGTGCTGGTGAAGATGTTGATGGAGATTGACCCCCTCCTGATGATAGGATCATTGGTGATGATGTTGGTGATGATTTCCCCCTCCCGGAGGGAAGTGTCCCCGGCAGAACAGCTTCGCCAGAGCCCTAGATTGATTCCGCCAAGGTTCCGCCTTGTGGCGGCGGAGTTTCGTCCTGTAAGATTGCCCACGGTTTTTTTCCAGGGTAAAAGCGATGATATAGCAGAAGATGGATGCCGGAGGCCCACCAGGGGGCCCAGGAGATAGGAGGGGGGCGCCCCCTGTCTCCTGGATAGGGTGTGGCCCCCTTGGCCTATTTCTTTCGCTCAGAAATTCTTATTAATTCGAAAAAGTTGTTTCGTGGAGTTTCATGACTTTTGGAGCTGTGCAGAATAGGTTTCCAATGTTTGCTCATTTTCCAACCAGAATTCCAGCTGCCGGCATTCCCCCTCTTCATGGTAAACCTTGTAAAATAAGAGAGAATAGCCATAAGTATTGAGATATAATGTTTAATAGCATCCCATAATGTAATAAATATTTATATAAAAGCATGATGCAAAATGGACGTATCAACTCCCCCAAGCTTAGACCTCGCTTGTCCTCAAGGGGAAGCTGAAATCGAGAAATATGTCCACATGTTTAGAGATAGAGGTGTCGATAAAAATAAAATACAGACATGAGGGCATCATGATCATTCTAGTAACAGCAACATATATAGATTTTGTCATATGATTTCCTATGCTCAAGTAACAAGCAATTCACAATGTCAAGTATGGTTCAAAAACTTCATTGGGAACTAACAAACTATAATCTCAGTCATTGAAGCAATTGCAATTTATTGTAACATCAGAAAGAGTCAATAATAGAGCTTTTCAGCAAGCTCACATACTCAACTATCTCGTAGTCTCCTACAATTGCTAACACTCACGTGGTACTTGTGGTTATAGAGTTTCAGCCGGACACTGAGAAAGATAGGGGCTTATTGTGTTGCCTCCCAACGTATTCACCTTTGGGTGATGTCAACAATAATAGCACATGCTAACTTACATCCAATTGGATATATATATCATGATCTTTCAAACATGAGGAGCTTGCCAAAGGATAAAGTAAAAAGGGAAAGGTGAGGATCACCTTGACTCAAGCATAAAGTAAAAACATAAAGTAAAAGATAGGCCCTCCGCAGAGGGAAGCAGAGGTTGTCATGCGCGTTTAGGGTTGATGCATAAAATATTAATGCAAAAGAACGTCACTTTATATTGCCCCTTGTATGTGGACCTTTATTATGCAGTCCGTCGCTTTTATTACTTCCACAACAAGTTTGTACAAAGCTTATTTTCTCTGCACTAATAAATCATACATATTTAGAGAGCAATCTTTATTGCTTGCACCGATGACAACTTACTTGAAGGATCTTACTCAATCCATAGGTAGGTATGGTGGACTCTCATGGCAAAACTGGGTTTAAGGATATTTGGAAGCACAAGTAGTATTTCTACTTGGTGCGAGGAATTTGGCTAGCATGAGGGGGAAAGGCAAGCTCCACATGTTTGGAAGGTCAATGACAATATACTTTAACTGAGATGTCGGAAACCATAAAGCATTACGTTGTCTTCCTTGTCCAACATCAACTCTTTTAGCATGTCATACGTAATGAGTGCTTCACAATCATAAAAGGTGTCCAAGATAATATATTTATATGTGAACCCCTCTTTCCTTATCACTTCCTATTAATTGCAACGATGACCAAGGCTACGTTCATCAACTCTCAACAATTTTTATGCCTCATAATTTCTATGTGTGAAGTTATCACTATCCATAAGATCAATATGAACTCTTTTATTCTTTCTACTTTCTCAAGATTATAGCACATAGCAAAGCCCTTGACTCAACACTAAACTTTATTATAGATAGTGTTGGGGAACGTTGCAGAAAATTTAAATTTTTCCTACGGTTTCACCAAGATCCATCTATGAGTTCATCTAAGCAACGAGTGATAGGAGAGAGATGCATCTACATACCACTTGTAGATCGCGTCCGGAAGCGTTCAAGGGAACGGGGATGATGGAGTCGTACTCGCCGTGATCAAATCAGCGATGACCAAGTGCCGAACGGACAGCACCTCCGCGTTCAACACACGTACGGAGCGGATGACGTCTCCTCCTCCTTGATCCAGCAAGGGGGAAGGAGAGGTTGAGGAAGAAGGCTCCAGCAGCAGCACGACGGCGTGGTGATGGTGGAGAGGCAGTACTCCGACAGGGCTTCGCCAAGCACTTAATGGAGGAGGAGAGGTGTTGGGGAGGGGAGGGGCTGCGCCTTGGATGTGTCGTGCAGACCTCCCCTCGCCCCTCTATTTATAGGGGAAGGGGGAAGGGGGCCGGCCCCCTCTAGATGAGATCTAGAGGAGGGGGGGGGGGCAAGGGAGGGGGCTTGCCCCCCAAGCAAGGGGGGCGCCCCCACTAGGGTTTCCCCCCCAACCCTAGGCGCATGGGCCCAAGGGGGGGCTCCCAGCCCTCCAGGGGCTGGTTCCCTGCCCCTACATCCCATGAGGCCCTCCGAGAGGGGTGGCCCCTCCCGGTGGACCCCCGGAACCCCTCGGTGGCCTCGGTACAATACCAATATGCCCCCGAAACTTTCCGGTGACCGTATGACAACTTCCCATATATAAATCTTCACCTCCGGACCATTCCGGAACTCCTCGTGACGTCCGGGATCTCATCCGGGACTCCGAACAACATTTGGTAATCACATACAAGTCTTCCTAATAACCCTAGTGTCACCGAACCTTAAGTGTGTAGACCCTACGGGTTCGGGAGACATGCAGACATGACCGAGACGGCTCTCCGGTCAATAACCAACAGCGGGATCTGGATACCCATGTTGGCTCCCACATGCTCCTCGATGATCTCATCGGATGAACCACGATGTCGAGGATTCAATCAACCCCGTATACAATTCCCTTTGTCAAACGATACGTTAATTGCCCGAGACTCGATCGTCGGTATCCCAATACCTCGTTCAGTCTCGTTACCGGCAAGTCACTTTACTCGTACCGTAATGCATGATCCTGTGACCAAACACTTGGTCACTTTGAGCTCATTATGATGATGCATTACCGAGTGGGCCCAGAGATACCTCTCCGTCATACGGCGTGACAAATCCCAGTCTCGATCCGTGTCAACCCAACAGACACTTTCGGAGATACCTGTAGTGCACCTTTATAGTCACCCAGTTACATTGTGACGTTTGGTACACCCAAAGCACTCCTACGGTATCCGGGAGTTACACGATCTCATGTCTAAGGAAAATATACTTGACATTGGAAAAAGCTCTAGCAAAACGAACTACACAATCTTGTGCTATGCTTAGGATTGGGTCTTGTCCATCACATCATTCTCCTAATGATGTGATCCCGTTGTCAACGACATCTAATGTCCATAGTCAGGAAACCATGACTATCTGTTGACCAACGAGCTAGTCAACTAGAGGCTTACTAGGGACGTATTGTGGTCTATGTATTTACACGTGTATTACAATTTCTGGATAATACAATTATAGCATGAATAAAAGACAATTATCATGAACAAGGAAATATAATAATAATCCTTTTATTATTGCCTCTAGGGCATATTTCCAACAGTCTCCCACTTGCACTAGAGTCAATAATCCAGTTACATTATGATGAATCGAACACCCATAGAGTTCTGGTGTTGATCATGTTTTGCTCGCGGAAGAGGTTTAGTCAACGGATCTGCGACATTCAGATCCGTATGTACTTTGCAAATATATATGTCTCCATCTTGAACATTTTCATGGATGGAGTTGAAACGGCGCTTGATGTGCCTGGTCTTCTTGTGAAACCTGGGCTCCTTGGCAAGGGCAATAGCTCCAGTTTTGTCACAGAAGAGACTGATCGGCCCCGACGCATTGGGTATGACTCCTAGGTCGGTGATGAACTCCTTCATCCATATTGCTTCATGCGCTGCCTCCGAGGCTGCCATGTACTCCGCTTCACATATAGATCCCGCCACGACGCTCTGCTTGCAACTGCACCAGCTTACTGCTCCACGATTCAACATATACACGTATCCGGTTTGTGACTTAGAGTCATCCAGATCTGTGTCGAAGCTAGCATCGACGTAACCCTTTACGATGAGCTCTTCGTCACCTCCATAAACGAGAAACATGTCCTTTGTCCTTTTCAGGTACTTCAGGATATTCTTGACCGTTGTCCAGTGTTCCTTGCCGGGATTACTTTGGTACCTTCCTACCAAACTTACGGCAAGGTTTACATCAGGTCTGGTACACAACATGGCATACATAATAGATCCTATGGATGAGGCATAGGGGATGACACTCATCTCTTCTTTATATTTTGCCGTGGTCGGGCATTGAGCCGAGCTCAATCTCACACCCTGTAATACAGGCAAGAACCCTTTCTTGGACTGATCCATTTTGAACTTCTTCAAAATCTTATGAAGGTATGTGCTTTGTGAAAGACCTATGAGGCGTCTCGATCTATCCCTATAGATCTTGATGCCTAATATGTAAGCAGCTTCTCCAAGGTCCTTCATTGAAAAACACTTATTCAAGTAGGCCTTAATGCTGTCCAAGAATTCTATATCATTTCCCATCAAAAGTATGTCATCTACATATAATATGAGAAATGCTACAGAGCTCCCACTCACTTTCTTGTAAACGCAGGCTTCTCCATAAGTCTGCATAAACCCAAACGCTTTGATCATCTCATCAAAGCGAATGTTCCAACTCCGAGATGCTTGCACCAGCCCATAAATGGACCACTGGAGCTTGCATACTTTGTTAGCATTCTTAGGATCGACAAAACCTTCCGGCTGCATCATATACAGCTCTTCCTTAAGATAACCGTTAAGGAATGCCGTTTTGACGTCCATCTGCCATATCTCATAATCATAGTATGCGGTAATTGCTAACATGATTCAGACGGACTTAAGCTTCGCTACGGGAGAGAAAGTCTCATCGTAGTCAACCCCTTGAACTTGCCGATAACCCTTAGCGACAAGTCGAGCTTTATAGATGGTGACATCACCATCCGCGTCCGTCTTCTTCTTAAAGATCCATTTGTTTTCTATCACTCGCCGATCATCGGGCAAGCCAGTTAAAGTCCATACTTTGTTTTCATACATGGATTCTATGTCGGATTGCATGGCTTCTAGCCATTTGTTGGAATCTGGGCCCGCCATCGCTTCTTCATAGTTCGAAGGTTCACCGTTGTCTAACAACATGATTTCCAGGACAGGGTTGCCATACCACTCTGGTGTGGAACGTGTCCTCGTGGACCTACGAAGTTCAGTAGCAACTTGATCCGAAGTACCTTGATCATCATCATTAATTTCCTCTCCAGTCGGTGCAGGCACCACAGGAACATTTTCCTGAGCTGCACTACTTTCCGGTTCAAGAGGTAGTACTTCATCGAGTTCTACTTTCCTCCCACTTACTCCTTTCGAGAGAAACTCTTTTTCCAGAAAGGATCCGTTCTTGGCAACAAAGATCTTGCCTTCGGATCTAAGGTAGAAGGTATACCCAATGGTTTCCTTGGGGTATCCTATGAAGACGCATTTTTCCGACTTGGGTTCGAGCTTTTCAGGTTGAAGTTTCTTGACATAAGCATCGCATCCCCAAACTTTTAGAAACGACAGCTTAGGTTTCTTCCCAAACCATAATTCATACGGTGTCGTCTCAACGGATTTAGACGGTGCCCTATTTAAAGTGAATGTAGCTGTCTCTAGAGCGTATCCCCAAAATGATAGCGGTAAATCGGTAAGAGATATCATAGATCGCACCATATCCAATAGAGTGTGATTACGACGTTCGGACACACCGTTACGCTGAGGTGTTCCAGGCGGCGTGAGTTGTGAAACGATTCCACATTTTCTGAAGTGTGTACGAAATTCGTGACTTAAATATTCTCCTCCACGATTCGATCGTAAGAATTTTATCTTTCGGTCATGTTGATTCTCTACTTCATTCTGAAATTCCTTGAACTTTTCAAAGGTCTCAGACTTGTGTTTCATCAAGTAGACATACCCATATCTACTCAAGTCATCAGTGAGAGTGAGAACATAACGATATCCTCCGCGAGCCTCAACGCTCATTGGACCACACACATCAGTATGTATGATTTCCAATAAGTTGGTTGCTCGCTCCATTGTTCCGGAGAACAGAGTCTTGGTCATTTTGCCCATGAGGCATGGTTCGCATGTGTCAAATGATTCATAATCGAGAGACTCTAAAAGTCCATCAGCATGGAGCTTCTTCATGAGCTTGACACCAATGTGACCAAGGCGGCAGTGCCACAAGTATGTGGGACTATCGTTATCAACTTTACATCTTTTGGTATTCACACTATGAATATGTGTAACATTACGTTCGAGATTCATTAAGAATAAACCATTGACCATCGGGGCATGACCATAAAACATATCTCTCATATAAATAGAACAACCATTATTCTCGGATTTAAATGAGTAGCCATCTCGTATTAAACGAGATCCAGATACAATGTTCATGCTCAAACTTGGCACTAAATAACAATTATTAAGGTTTAAAACTAATCCCGTGGGTAAATGTAGAGGTAGCGTGCCGACGATGATCACATCGACCTTGGAACCATTCCCGACGCGCATCGTCACCTCGTCCTTCGCCAGTCTCCGCTTATTCCGTAGCTCCTGTTGTGAGTTACAAATATGAGCAACGGCACCGGTATCAAATACCCAGGAGTTACTACGAGTACTGGTAAGGTACACATCAATTACATGTATATCAAATATACCTTTAGTGTTGCCGGCCTTCTTGTCCGCTAAGTATTTGGGGCAGTTCCGCTTCCAGTGACCCTTCCCTTTGCAATAAAAGCACTCAGTCTCAGGCTTGGGTCCATTCTTTGACTTCTTCCCGGCAACTGGCTTACCGGGCGCGGCAACATCTTTGCCGTCCTTCTTGAAGTTCTTCTTACCCTTGCCCTTCTTGAACTTAGTGGTCTTATTGACCATCAACACTTGATGTTCTTTGTTGATTTCAACCTCTGCTGACTTCAGCATTGAAAATACTTCAGGAATGGTCTTCACCATCCCCTGCATATTGTAGTTCAACACAAAGCTCTTGTAGCTCGGTGGGAGCGACTGAAGGATTCTGTCAATGACCGCCTCGTCCGGGAGGGTGATCTCCAGCTGGGACAGGCGGTTGTGCAACCCAGACATTTTGAGTATGTGCTCACTGACAGAACTGTTTTCCTCCATCTTACAACTATAGAACTTGTCGGAGACTTCATATCTCTCGACCCGGGCATGAGCTTGAAAAACCATTTTCAGCTCCTCGAACATCTCATATGCTCCGTGTCACTCAAAACGCTTTTGGAGCCCCGGTTCTAAGCTATAAAGCATGCCGCACTGAACAAGGGAGTAATCATCAACACGTGACTGCCAAGTGTTCATAACGTCTTGGTTCTCTGGGATTGGTGCTTCACCTAGCGGTGCTTCTAGGACATAATCTTTCTGGGCTGCTATGAGGATGATCCTCAGGTTCCGGACCCAGTCCGAATAGTTGTTGCCATCATCTTTCAGCTTGGTTTTCTCTAGGAACGCGTTGAAGTTCATGTTGACATGAGCGTTGGCCATTTGATCTACAAGACATATTTTGCAAAGGTTTTAGACTAAGTTCATGATAATTAAGTTCATCTAATCAAATTATTTAATGAACTCCCACTCAGATTAGACATCCCTCTAGTCATCTAAGTGTTACACGATCCGAGCCGACTAGGCCGTGTCCGATCATCACGTGAGACGGACTAGTCATCATCGGTGAACATCTCCATGTTGATCGTATGTTCCATACGACTCATGTTCGACCTTTCGGTCTCTCGTGTTCCGAGGCCATGTCTGTACATGCTAGGCTCGTCAAGTTAACCCTAAGTGTTTATGCATGTGTAAAACTGTCTTACACCCGTTGTATGTGAACGTAAGGATCTATCACACCCGATCATCACGTGGTGCTTCAAAACGACGAACTTTAGCAACGGCGCACAGTTAGGGGGAACACTTTCTTGAAATTATTATAAGGGATCATCTTATTTACTACCGTCGTTCTAAGTAAACAAGATGCATAAACATAATAAACATCACATGCAATTATATAATAGTGACATGATATGGCCAATATCATATAGCTCCTTTGATCTCCATCTTCGGGGCTCCATGATCATCTTCGTCACCGGCATGACACCATGATCTCCATCATCATGATCTCCATCATCGTATCTTCATGAAGTTGTCATGCCAATTACTACTTCTACTTCTATGGCTAACGCGTTTAGCAATAAAGTAAAGTAATTTACATGGCGTTCTTCAATGACACGCAGGTCATACAAAAAATAAAGACAACTCCTACAGCTCCTGCCGGTTGTCATACTCATCGACATGCAAGTCGTGATTCCTATTACAAGAACATGATCTCATACATCACAATATATCATTCGTCATTCATCACAACTTCTGGCCATATCACATCACATGACAATTGCTGCAAAAAGAAGTTAGACGTCCTCTAATTGTTGTTGCATCTTTTATGTGTCTGCAATTGGGTTCTAGCAAGAACGTTTTCTTACCTACGAATAAAAACAACGTGATTTTGTCAACTTCTATTTACCCTTCATAAGGACCCTTTTCGTCGAATCCGCTCCAACTAAAGTGGGAGAGACAGACACCCGCTAGCCACCTTATGCAACTAGTGCATGTCAGTCGGTGGAACCTGTATCACGTAAGCATACGTGTAAGGTCGGTCCGGGCCGCTTCATCCCACAATACCGCTGAAGCAAGAAAAGACTAGTAGTGGCAAGCAAGTTGACAAGATCTACGCCCACAACAGATTTGTGTTCTACTCGTGCAATAGAGAACTATGCATAGACCTAGCTCATGATGCCACTGTTGGGGAACGTTGCAGAAAATTTAAATTTTTCCTACGGTTTCACCAAGATCCATCTATGAGTTCATCTAAGCAACGAGTGATAGGAGAGAGATGCATCTACATACCACTTGTAGATCGCGTGCGGAAGCGTTCAAAGGAACGGGGATGATGGAGTCGTACTCGCCATGATCCAAATCACCGATGACCAAGTGCCGAACGGACAACACCTCCACGTTCAACACACGTACAGAGCGGATGACGTCTCCTCCTTCTTGATCCAGAAAGGGGGAAGGAGAGGTTGAGGAAGAAGGCTCCAGCAACAGCACGACGGCGTGGTGATGGTGGAGAGGCAGTACTCCGACAGGGCTTCGCCAAGCACTTAACGGAGGAGGAGAGGTGTTGGGGAGGGGAGGGGCTGCGCCTTGGATGTGTCGTGCAGCCCTCCCCTCGCCCCTCTATTTATAGGGGAAGGGGGAAGGGGTCCGGCCCCCTCTAGATGAGATCTAGAGGGGGGGCGGCGGCCAAGGGAGGGGGCTTGCCCCCCAAGCAAGGGGGGCGCCCCCACTAGGGTTCCCCCCCAACCCTAGGCGCATGGGCCCAAGGGTGGGGTGCCCAGCCCTCCAGGGGCTGGTTCCCTGCCCCCTACGTCCCATGAGTCCCTCCGAGAGGGGTGGCCCCTCCAGGTGGACCCCCGGAACCCCTCCGGTGGCCCCGGTACAATACCGATATGCCCCCGAAACTTTCCGGTGACCGTATGACAACTTCCCATATATAAATCTTCACCTCCGGACCATTCCGGAACTCCTCGTGACATCCGGGATCTCATCCGGGACTCCGAACAACATTCAGTAATCACATACAAGTCTTCCTAATAACCCTAGCGTCACCGAACCTTAAGTGTGTAGACCCTACGGGTTCGGGAGACATGCAGACATGACCGAGACGGCTCTCCGGTCAATAACCAACAGCGGGATCTGGATACCCATGTTGGCTCCCACATGCTCCTCGATGATCTCATCGGATGAACCACGATGTCGAGGATTCAATCAACCCCGTATACAATTCCCTTTGTCAAACGGTACGTTACTTGCCCGAGACTCGATCGTCGGTATCCCAATACCTCGTTCAGTCTCGTTACCGGCAAGTCACTTTACTCGTACCGTAATGCATGATCCCGTGACCAAACACTTGGTCACTTTGAGCTCATTATGATGATGCATTATCGAGTGGGCCCAGAGATACCTCTCCGTCATACAGAGTGACAAATCCCAGTCTCGATCCGTGTCAACCCAACAGACACTTTCGGAGATACCTGTAGTGCACCTTTATAGTCACCCAGTTACGTTGTGACGTTTGGTACACCCAAAGCACTCCTACGGTATCCGAGAGTTACACGATCTCATGTCTAAGGAAAAGATACTTGACATTGGAAAAAGCTCTAGCAAAACGAACTACACGATCTTGTGCTATGCTTAGGATTGGGTCTTGTCCATCACATCATTCTCCTAATGATGTGATCCCGTTGTCAACGACATCTAATGTCCATAGTTAGGAAACCATGACTATCTTGTTGACCAACGAGCTAGTCAACTAGAGGCTTACTAGGGACGTATTGTGGTCTATGTATTCACACGTGTATTACGATTTCCGGATAATACAATTATAGCATGAATAAAATATAATTATCATGAACAAGGAAATATAATTATAATCCTTTTATTATTGCCTCTAGGGCATATTTCCAATAGTCTCCCACTTGCACTAGAGTCAATAATCCAGTTACATTGTGATGAATCGAACACCCATAGAGTTCTGGTGTTGATCATGTTTTGCTCGCGGAAGAGGTTTAGTCAACGGATCTGCGACATTCAGATCCGTATGTACTTCGCAGAGGGAAGCAGAGGTTGTCATGCGCGTTTAGGGTTGATGCATAAAATCTTAATGCAAAAGAACGTCACTTTATATTGCCCCTTGTATGTGGACCTTTATTATGCAGTCTGTCGCTTTTATTACTTCCACAACAAATTCGTACAAAGCTTATTTTCTCTGCACTAATAAATCATACATATTTAGAGAGCAATCTTTATTGCTTGCACCGATGACAACTTACTTGAAGGATCTTACTCAATCCATAGGTAGGTATGGTGGACTCTCATGGCAAAACTGTTTTTAAGGATATTTGGAAGCACAAGTAGTATTTCTACTTGGTGCGAGGAATTTGGCTAGCATGAGGGGGAAAGGCAAGCTCCACGTGTTTGGAAGGTCAATGACAATATACTTTAACTGATATGTAGGAAACCATAAACCATTACATTGTCTTCCTTGTCCAACATCAACTCTTTTAGCATGTCATACGTAATGAGTGCTTCACAATCATAAAAGGTGTCCAAGATAATATATTTATATGTGAACCCCTCTTTCCTTATCACTTCCTATTAATTGAAATGATGACCAAGGCTACGTTCATCAACTCTCAACAATTTTTATGCCTCATAATTTCTATGTGTGAAGTTATCACTATCCATAAGATCAATATGAACTCTTTTATTCTTTCTACTTTCTCAAGATTATAGCACATAGCAAAGCCCTTGACTCAACACGAAACTTTATTATAGATAGCACACAGACTTGATTACATAAAGAGATCACAAAGAAAAACTCAAACTACTAGATACCAAAACTTCAAACTACTAAATCAAGACACTACTAAAAGGATCAAACTAAATAAAGCTGTAAAGATAGGAGTGTGATGGTGATACGATACTGGCGCACCTCCCCCAAGCTTGGCAGTTTCCAAGGGGAGTGCCCATACCCATGTGATTATTTCCTTGGGGGTGGTGAAGTAGGAGTTGTTGATGATGTAGGCTTGTCGTTCGTCTTCCAAGGCATAGGCTCTCCATCATAAAAGGATGATCGAGTCTCCGGGATCCTTAAATCTGCAGCCAAACTCATTCGCTTTAATCTATATTCATACTCATAATTCTGGTTTTGCAGGTCATAGATCTGGGCTTGGAGGTGCTCGATTTTCTCTTGAAGCTTGAAGATGGTCTCCCCAATGACTTTAGCATCTAGCTTGTGGTTGTTGGTGAACTCCGTGATCATCATCTAATTGGCGTTGAGTCCATGCTCCACCATCCCTTGACACTTGAAAACTTCCTGCTCCACGGCTTCGAGCTTTGTCTACACGCTCCCGATACGCCTTGGTCCCTCCACATCGCGGATGTGCAGCACCCCCTCACGCATCTCAATGGTTTGAGGGTGTTGCAGTACCTCCACGAGATAGGGGTTGATAAACCTCTCTAAAAACTTGTCCTTGGGAGCGCTTGGAGACGCCATGATGCTCTAGATCTGAAACAGAAACATCTCGAAATGAAAACATAGGATATTTGAGTGATACGGTGGTCAAAACCTTCGGGAATATATATAATGAATTTTTACCGACCAAAATACGTAACATACAAGAAAATGGAGTCCGGGAGGCACACGAGGTGCCCACGAGACAGGGGGCATGCCCTATAGGGGGGGGGGGCTGCGCCCTCCACTCTCGTGGGAGCCTCGTGTCCCTTTCGGACTACTTCTTTCTTCCTAAAATTCTTAAATAATCCAAAACAGATAAAAATTGCCATTGGACTTGTTTTGGAGTCAGTTTACTTACCACATACCTATGCCTTTTCGGGGTCTGGAACGTTCTAGAAAGTGTCCCTTATGTATTCCTCAGGGGTTCTGGTTTCAATAATATTAGTTTCAACATTGATAGAATTACCTGAAATATAGTGTTTAATTCTTTGACCGTTTACCACCCTCGGATTCGTGCCTTCGAAGTTGTTGATTTTTATAGCACAAGAACGGTAGACCTCCTCAATAACGTAGGGACCTTCCCATTTTGAGAGAAGTTTTCCTGCAAAAAATCTTAAACGAGAGTTGAATAATAACACATAATCTCCTACGTTAAACTCACGCTTTTGTATCCTCTTATCATGCCAGCGTTTGACTTTTTCTTTGAAAAGCTTGGCATTCTCATATGCTTGGGTTCTCCATTCATCGAGTGAGCTAATATCAAATAACCTCTTCTCACCGGCAAGTTTGAAGTCATAATTGAGCTTTTTGATAGCCCAATATGCCTTATGTTCAAGTTCAAGAGGTAAATGACACGCTTTTCCATAAACCATCTTATAAGGAGACATACCCATAGGATTTTTGTATGCAGTTCTATAGGCCCATAATGCATCATCAAGTTTTTTGGACCAATTCTTTCTAGATCTATTCACAGTCTTTTGCAAAATTAATTTAAGCTCTCTATTGCTCAACTCTACTTGACCACTAGACTACGGATGATAAGGAGATGCTATTCTATGATTGACATCATACTTAGCAAGCATCTTACGGAAAGCACCATGAATAAAATGTGAACCACCATCAGTCATAAGATATCTAGGGACTCCAAACCTCGGAAAAATAACTTCTTTAAGCATTTTAATAGAAGTGTTATGATCAACACTACTAGTTGGAATAGCTTCTACCCACTTAGTAGTGTAATCAACATCAACTAAGATATATGTATAACCATTAGAGGCAGGAAAAGGTCCCATATAATCAAAGCCCCAAACATCAAACGGTTCAATAACAAGAGAGTAATTCATAGGAATTTCTTGACGTCTACTAATGTTACCTATTCTTTGGCATTCATCACAGGATAAGACAAACTTATGAGCATATTTGAAAAGAGTAGGCCAATAAAAACCAGATTGTAGTACCTTGTGTGCAGTTCTATCTCCAGCGTGGTGTCCTCATAAGATTCAGAGTGACACTTACGTAGAATCTGTTCCTGTTCATGCTCAGGCACACAACGTCTAATAACACCATCTACTCCTTCTTTATAAAGGTGTGGATCATCCGAGAAGTAATGTCTTAAATCATAAAAGAACTTTTTCTTTTGCTGGTATGTGAAACTAGACGGTATAAATTTAGCAACAATGTAATTAGCATAATCAGCATACCAAGGAGCAGTACGAGAAGCATTGACGACCGCTAATTGTTCATCAGGAAAGCTATCATTAATAGGCAGTGGGTCATCAAGAACATTCTCTAACCTAGACAAGTTATCTGCAACGGGGTTCTCGGCTCCCTTTCTATCAATAATATGCAAGTCAAATTCTTGGAGCAAGATAACCCATCTAATGAGTCTAGGCTTAGCATCTTTCTTTTCCATAAGATATTTAATAGCAGCATGACCAGTGTGAATAGTAACTTTGGAATCAACAATATAAGGTCTAAACTTATCACATGCAAACACAACTGCTAAGAACTCTTTTTCAGTAGTAGCATACTGGATAACATTCAATTTCTTATCAACTCTTTGCCCAAGAACAACACCTACAGCATAATCACTAGCATCACACATAATTTCAAAAGGTAAATTCCAATCAGGTGGCTGAACAATAGGTGCAGTGATCAAATCTTTCTTAAGTGTTTCAAAAGCTTCTACACAATCATCATCAAAGACAAAAGGGATATCTTTTTGCAATAAATTAGTCAGAGGCCTAGAGATTTTAGAAAAGTCCTTAATGAACCTCCTATAAAAACCGGCATGACCAAGGAAACTTCTTATACCATTTATGTCCTTGGGACATGGCATCTTTTCAATAGCATCAACTTTGGCTTTATCAACTTCAATACCTCTCTCGGATATCTTGTGCCCCAAGACAATGCCTTCATTAACCATAAAGTGACACTTTTCCCAATTCAGGACGAGACTAGTGTCTTCGCATCTCTGTAAAACTCGATCAAGGTTGCTCAAACAATCATCAAAGGAGGATCCATAGATAGAGAAGTCATCCATGAATACCTCACAAATCTTTTCACAAAAATTAGAGAATATAGCCATCATGCATCTTTGAAAGGTAGCAGGTGCCTTACATAAACCAAAAGGCATACGTCTATAAGCAAAAGTACCAGAAGGGCAAGTAAAAGTAGTTTTAGATTGATCCTTCGCTGACACAGGTATCTGAGAGAAACCAGAATAACCATCTAGAAAGCAAAAATGTGTGTGTTTGGATAGCCTTTCTAGCATTTGATCAATAAAAGGTAAAGGGTAATGATCTTTCTTAGTAGCTTTATTTAACTTACGGAAATCAATTACCATCCTATAACCTGTAATAATTCTTTGCGGGATCAATTCATCTTTATCATTAGGAACGACGGTAATACCTCCCTTTTTACGGACACAATGGACAGGGCTTACCCATTCACTATCAACAACGGGATAAATAATACCTGCCTCAAGGAGCTTTAGTATCTCCTTTCTTACCACTTCCTTCATCTTGGGATTTAATCGTATTTGAGGATCTCTAACTGGTTTGGCATCTTTCTCCACTGAAATCTTGTGTTGACATAATGTGGGACTAATGCCCTTAAGATCGTCCAGAGTATATCCAATAGCTGCACGGTGCTTCTTTAGAGTTTTCAATAATCTTTCTTATTATTTCTCTAAAAGGTTAGCACTAATAATAACAGGATATATTTCTTTTTCATCAAGATAAGCATACTTAAGATTATCAGGTAATGGTTTAAGTTTAAACACGTGATCACCCTTGGGTGGAGGGGGATCCCCAAGAATTTCAACGGGAAGGTTATGTTTCAACATAGGTTCCTGTTTAAGGAACACTTCATATATTTCTTCCCTTTCCTTCATAAACATATCGTTTTGATGGTCTAGCAAATATTGTTCTAAAGGATCAGTTGGAGGAACAGCAATGGAAGCAAGACCAATAATCTCATCCTTACTAGGTGGTTCCCTTTCACGAGGTTGTCTACTAAACTTAGCAAAATTAAACTCATGAGACATACCATCTATGCCAATAGTAACAATATTCCTTTCACAATTAATCTTAGCACTAGCAGTATTCAAGAAGGGCCTACCAAAAATAATGGGACAAAAGGCATCTTGTGGGGAAGCAAGAACAAGAAAATCAGCAGGGTATTTAACCTTCCCACACAAAACTTCAACATCTCTAACAATCCCAATAGGTTTAATGGTATCCCTATTAGCAAGCTTAATAGTAACATCAATGTCTTCTAATTCAATGGGTGCAATGTCGTGCATAATTTCTTTATAAAGATCATAAGGTATCGCACTAGCACTGGCACCCATATCACATAAGCCATGATAACAATGATCTCCTATTTTAACAAAAATAACAGGCGTGCCTATGACAGGTCTATGTGTCTTAGTATCAGGTATAGCAATATTAGCAGTCTCACCCAAGAAAGAAATAACATGCCCATCTAAGTCCTCATCCAAGAGATCTTTAATCATAGCAATACTAGGTTCAACATTAATTTGCTCAGGAGGTGTGTAAGTCCTAGTATTACTCTTACGAACAACAGTCGAAGCTTTAGCATGATCCTTTATCCTAACAGGAAAAGGAGGTTTTTCAACATAAGCAGTAGGAACAATAGGATCACTATAGGTAATAGTCTTTTCTTCTACTGTAATAGGTGCAACTACTTTCACTTCAACAGGAGGATTATATTTAAACCACTTCTTCTTAGGGAGATCAACGTGAGTAGCAAAAGATTCACAAGAAGTAGCTACTATCTCAGAGTCAAGTCCATACTTAGCGCTAAATCCACGAAAAACATAGGTATCCATAAAAGATTTAACATAATCAAACTTAGGTGTCATACCTGACTCCTTACCATCGTCGGAACCCCAATCTTCCGAGTTGCGTTTAATTCTTTCAAATAAGTCCCATTTGAAATCAATAGTCTTCAGCATATAAGAACCAGCACAGGAAGTATCGAGCAGGTTGCTATTATCAAGAGAAAGCCAAGCATAGAAATTCTGAATAATCATTTCCCGAGAGAGCTCATGATTGGGGCATGAATATAACATTGACTTAAGACTCCCCCAAGCTTGAGAGATGCTTTCTCCTTCGCGAGTCCAGAAATTATATATGTAATTACGATCACGATGAACAAGATGCATAGGATAGAACTTCTGGTGAAATTCCAACTTCAATCGCTTATAATTCCAAGATCTTGTATCATCACATAGCCTATACCATGTCATTGCTTCTCCCTTCAAAGATAAAGGGAAGACCTTACTTTTGATTACATCATCGGGAATACCTGCAAGCTTAAATAATCCACAAACTTCATCCACAAAGATAAGGTGTAAATCGGGATGCAATGTTCCATCTCCTGCAAATGGATTAGCTAGCAGTTTCTCTATCATACCCGAAGGAATCTCAAAGTAAATATTTTCATCAAGTTCAGTAGGTTGAGGAGCAACTCTTTGCTCTTCTGGTTGGGGTGAAGATACCCCAAACAAGCCCCTCAAAGGATTAGTTTCCATAGTGACAAGTAATAGAAAATTTCAGCACACTATATAAATGTTTCCTTACCAAGTTCCACTCACCAAAAGCGCTACACTCCCCGGCAACAGCGCCAGAAAAGAGTCTTGATGACCCACAAGTGTAGGGGATCTATCTTAGTCCTTTCAATAAGTAAGAGTGTCGAACCCAACGAGGAGTAGAAGGAAATGATAAGCGGTTTTCAGTAAGGTTTTCTCTGCAAGCACTGAAATTGTAGGTAATAGATAGTTTTGTGATAAGATAAATAGTAACGAGCAACAAGTAAATAAAGTAAATAAAGTGCAGCAAGGTGGCCAATCCTTTATGTAGCAAAGGATAAGCCTGGAAAATTCTAATAATGAGAAAGGAGCTCCCGAGGACACATTGGGAATTATCGTCAAGCTAGTTTTCATCACGCTCAAATGATTCGCGTTCGGTACTTTGATAATTTGATATGTGGGTGGAGCGAGACTTGGGTACTGCCCTAACTTGGACAAGCATCCCACTTATGATTAACCCCTGTTGCAAGCATCCACAACTACAAAAGAAGTATTAAGGTAAACCTAACCACAACATTAAACATATGGATCCATATCAACCCCTAACGAAGCAACGCATAAACTAGGGTTTAAGCTTCTGTCACTCTAGCAACCCTCATCTACTTATTACTTCCCCATGCCTTCCTCTAGGCCCAAATAATGGTGAAGTGTCATGTATTCGACGTTCACATAACACCACTAGAGGAAAAGACAACATACATCTCATCAAAATATCGAACGAATACCAAATTCACATGACTACTTATAGCAAGACTTCTCCCATGTCCTCAGGAACAAACGTAACTACTCACAAATCATATTCATGTTCATAATCAGAGGAGTATTAATATGCATATAGGATCTGAACATATGATCTTCCACCGAATAAACCAACTAGCATCAATTACAAGGAGTAATCAACACTACTAGCAACCCACCGGTACCAATATGAGGCTTTGAGACAAAGATCGGATACAAGAGATGAACTAGGGTTTGAGAGGAGATGGTGCTGGTGAAGATGTTGATGGAGATTGACCCCCTCCCGATGAGAGGATTGTTGGTGATGACGTTGGTGATGATTTCCCCCTCCCAGAGGGAAGTGTCCCCGGCAGAACAGCTCCGCCAGAGCCCTAGATTGATTCCGCCTCGTGGCGGCGGGGTTTTGTTCCGTAAGCTTGCCCATGATTTTTTCCATGGTAAAAGTGATGATATAGGAGAAGATGGACGCCGGAGGCCCACCAGGGGGCCCAGGAGATAAGGGCGCACCCTATAGGGGGGGGGGGCTGTCTCCTGGACAGGGTGTGCCCCCCTGGCCTATTTATTTTGCTCAGAAATTCTTATTAATTCCAAAAAGTTGTTTTGTGGAGTTTCAGGACTTTTGGAGCTGTGCAGAATAGGTTTCCAACGTTTACTCCTTTTCCAGCCAGAATTCCAGCTGCCGACATTCCCCCTCTTCATGGTAAACCTTGTAAAATAAAAGAGAATAGCCATAAGTATTGAGATATAATGTGTAATAACAGCCCATAATGCAATAAATATTGATATAAAAGCATGATGCAAAATGGACGTATCACTCCCCTGTCCATACCTCACCCTTAAACGAGGCTTTGGACTTAATGCGATCTCTCGCCATTACAGAAGGATCGCTGCCGAACTATGCCCAGCCCGCACCAGGGGCTGAGAGCAGGGAATTTTACGTCCAACCCACCACCGACTTCATAGCCACTGTCGAGGACTTAACCGACATGCTCGATTACGCTTCCGAGGACATCGACGGCATGGATGACGATGTCGGAGAAGAGCAAAGCCAGAACCCGCCGCTTACCGGATGCTGGACGTCTACTTCCACATATGACGTGTATATGGTGGACACACCCAAAGAGGATGACGGCGAAGGTCGGAAGGACCCAGTTGAGGATAAGTCTCCTGTGGCACCACCAAAGCGTCGTCGTCAACGGCGCCGCTTTAAACCGCACCGAGAAAAAGACAACAATACCGGCACCGAAGACAACAATACTCCGGATAACACCGAAGACTAAGAAGCCCCTATCGAACCAACATCCGAACATGATGATTGGGAGGAGGGGAAAGTCAACCCGGACGATCCCATCGGGAATGAGGGCTCGGAGGACAGTAATTACATACCGATCTTCGAAGAAGACGAGAGCCTTGGCGACGAAGAATTCATCGTGCCAGAGGAACCCTTCGAACAAGAGCGCTTTAAGCGCCGTCTAATAGCCACTGCGAGGAGCCTGAAAAAGAAGTAGCAGCAGCTTCAAGCTGATCAGGATATGATCAATGACAGATGGATGGATGTCCTGGCAGCTGAGGAATACGGCCTCGAACGCCCAACCAAGAGCTACCCAAAGCGCAAGCTACTACCCCAATTCAACGACGAGGCCCCAGAGCCTATTTTTCCCACGCGTAATGCTGCCGACAGACCTGACTAACCCCCATGTGGCCGGGACAGAGAGGCAACTCAAATTGAACACCCGCTTGCACAACCCCGCGGTAAAGGTAGAGAGACAGCAGCTGCAGGATACACTTACAACTTACGACATGACCTGGACAATAGAGCTAGTCAAACCAGATCAATATACGGATCAAGGGGGTGGGCCCCAGCATGAGAAGACGGCCATCAAGCCTGGCGTGACAAGCATAACTTCCCCGAGCTGAAAACCACATACAAACTCCATCTGAACTGCATCGTGATGTGGCCCGATATAGAGGCGCCACACACACCCTATGCTTCATCGATGAGGTAATGGAGCACCAGTTCCTAGAAGGGTTTAAACCCGTGAACATCGAGTCATACGATGGTACAACAGATCCCTCAGTTTGGATTGAAGATTTCCTTCTCCACATTCACATGGCTCGCGGTGACGATCTACATGCCATCAAATACCTCCCCCTCAAACATAAGGGGCCAGCTCGGCACTAGTTAAATAGCCTCTCAGAAAACTCGATTGGAAGTTGGGAAGACCTGGAGGATGCCTTTAGAGACAACTTCCAGGCCACTTATATCCGACCTCCGGACGTCGATGACCTCAGTCACATAGTCCAGCAGCCCGGAGAGTCAACCAAAAAAATTCTAGACCCGGTTTTTAATAAAAAAGAACCAAATTGTTGATTGTCCGGACGCCGAGGCTCTCGCAGCCTTTAAACACAGCATCCGCGATGAATGGCTTGCCCGACACCTCGGCCAAGAAAATCCGAAGTCCATGGTAGCCCTCACATCACTCATGACCCACTTTTGCGCAGGCAAAGATATCTGGCTTGCCCGTAGCAGCAACAGTAACAACGATCTTGGCACTTCCGAAGCAAGGAACAGAAATGGCAGGCCCCGATGAAATAAAAACAAACGTCGGAGCAACACTCAAAATGTCGAAGACATGGCGGTCAACGCCGGATTCAGTGGCCCCAAGCCTGGTCAACGGAAGAGGCCATTCAAAAGAAACAAAGACGGTTCATCTAGCCTGGACCGAATACTCGATCGACCTTGCCAGATTCATGGCACCCATGACAAGCCTGCCAACCATACCAATAGAAGCTGTGGGGTCTTTAAGCAGGCTGGTAAGTTAAACAGCAAGCATATGGGGAAAGGGTCGCCCAGCGAGGATGACGATGAGGAGCCCTGCCCACCGAACATAGGGGGACAGAAGAAATTTCCCCCCAAGGTCAAGGTGATGAATATGATATACTCTATGCACATCCCCAAAAGAGTGCGCAAGCGCTCGTTAAGGGACGTCTATGCGATAGAGCCAGTCGCCCCAAAATTCAACCCATGGTCAGCATGCCCAGTCACTTTTGATCGCAGGGACCATCCGACCAGTATCCATCATGGAGGTTCAGCCGCATTGGTCCTCAACCCAATTATTGATAGATTCCACCTCACGAGAGTCCTCATGGACTGCGGCAGCAATCGTAACCTGCTCTATCAGGACACAGTCCGGAAAATGGGTATTGACTTGTCAAGAATCAAACCCACCAAAACTACCTTTAAAGGAGTAATACCTGATGTAGAGGCCCGCTGCACGGGCTCAATCACATTGGAGGTCATATTCAGTTCGCCGGACAACTTCCAAAGCGAAGACTTGATCTTCGACATCGTCCCTTTCCGTAGTGGCTATCACGCACTGCTCAGACGAACTGCGTTTGCCCGCTTCAATGCGGTCCCGCACTATGCCTATCTGAAACTCAAAGTGCCAAGACCACGTGGTGTTATAACAGTTCATGGAAAGATGGATCGTTCCCTCTGTACTGAGGAACACACCGCGGCCCTCGCAGCGGAGGTGCAGGTTGGCCTTATCAAGCCAAAATGCACATCGGCAGTCAAGCCACCAGACCCTGTCAAACGAGTCCAGACTACTTCGCAGACTGATATTCCAGCTCGTCGGGAGCTCGATTAGCAATCTGGCATCTGTCTTCGCCCCAGCCAAGCAGCGGCGTATGTACCACGTGCTCATAACTACGCACTTAAAATACCATGGGCGGCGATGGAGGCATATCGAGGATAAAGTCCACAATACAAATCAACCGTACCTGGACCCCCATCTATCTTTTTCTTAACTTCATTTTTCCTTTTCAGGTTCTTTACAACCCACGTCACCCTTTTTATGGTGTCATGGGCCCTTTTTCCGGCCCCTTATGAAGACTTATTCATTAATCCTCTCAAAGGATCACATACCAAGGCGAAAAGCAGCACAGATGTACGACGGAGTACTTAAAGGATCTTTCAAGATCACCTCCTCCCCTTTTCTAATACATGTACACAGCTTTCCCTTTCGTTCGGCATGTAAAATAGCCTCGATGCTTATAGCATTATCTGTACAAATACATTTTGACGTATCAATTAGACTATAATGGAAACATTTTTTCGCCCAAACTATTTGGTACTGGCTTATTCCCTATTCTGTATTCCTTCGCCTTTTTCATCTGATTGTCATGTACACCTCGGCACGACCTAAATCGCCAGGGGCTCTATTCAGTCACGTACATTTCTTAAAATCTACCATAAGTCCGAACACTTTCGCAGTGCAATTCGACGTCCCAAATTTAGCATTATATGCATCGGCTCCGAATCATGTCTTGGGTCAATAGTTGGGTTGCCGGGCTCCTATGGTTACTACCTTATGTTCCGACTGGTCGGCTAAGGAAGTAAAGGGAGAACTACTGCGATTGTGTTTCCGGTTAGCCGGATAAACACCTCAGTAGAGAAAGCCAAAAACTGACTGTCATGATGCAGTGAGAGCTGGTCAGCTATTTGGTGACTTAGTATAAATCTCTTGAGATTTTTTCCGTGTCACACGATGGACTAGTTTTTACCTGGTCAGATATCTACAACACCCGAGTTTAGATCACCGAACAATACCAGGGGTTGCGCCTACAATCTTATCGTCAAACTCCTATGGCTAAGTGAGAGTGATAAAGCCGCATAGTCTGACTGCCTGGTTCTCCGCACTAGCACCTCCTTCAAGGACCAAGTCGTTGGGTTAAGTGTGTTTTTGTGCTGTTCCGAACACCCCCGTAGTATCTACGCGAGGGGCTGAAGCCGACAATTGGCCAACTCTTAGATTTATAAACGACCACGATAGAGGATAAATAATTTCAGATGAAACAAGACTAATATTATACGACCGGTTTGTTTTCATTACAAAGTTTGGGCATCACAGATACATTCATTCAAAAATGATGTCATTCGAAAGCAGGCCCTCTATAATGCGGGATCCTTCAAGGACGTCATTGAAATACTTCTCTGGCGTATGATGGTCCTTGCTGCGGGCGGTCCCTCGGTTGCAAGACTGGTGGCATTCATCTTCGCCCACTGCACCTTGACACGGGCGAAGGCCATCCGGGCACCTTCGATGCAGACCGACCGCTTTACAGCATCAAGCCGTGGGCAGGCATCGACCAGCCGCTTCACAAGCTCAAAGTAGCTACTAGGTATGGGTTCGGCTGGCCAAAGATGGACTATGATATCCTTCATGGCCAGTCCGGCCACCCTATGTAGCTCGGTCAGTTGTTTCAGCTGATCGCTGAGGGGCACAGGATGCTCCGGGGCAAGGTATTGCGACCAGAACATCTTCTCTCTTGAGCTCCCCTCTTCGGCCAGGAAGAAATCGGCAGCATCTGCAATGCTTCGGGGCAGATCCACAATCGCTCCTGGAGAACTCCAAATGTGTGTCAGTAAGGTGTACTTTCTCCTTACGTATTTGCTCTGCATATTAAAAGCCTTACCCGCCGCGATCTTCTTGGCTTCTTGGATCTCCTGACAGGCACCTTTTGCTTCAACCCGGGCCTCCTTCGCACTTTGCAGCGCCGCAGCAAGTTCGGATTCTTGTTCCGACACCTTGCGCTCCAAGGACTCACATTTGTTTATAGCATCCATAAGCTCTTGTTGGACTTCCTCCAACCTCGCTTCATGCTTTTTGTGGGTGGTTCGTTCCTTGTCCGCCTCCTTCTTGGCTTCGGCCATCGCACTCTTGAGGGCTTCAACCTCAGATGTGTTAACTATGAGCATAACCGTAAAGATCAGTCAGATAACAATTGGGAACTCATATCAGTTCAGATATACTTCGGTATAACATACCTTGTTTTGCCTCCAGCTTCCGCTTTAGTTTGAGACTTCGGCCGCATGCAAGGCTGCTGCCAGCTTCACAGCATGTTTGTCCAAGTAGACATATATGTTAGCTCATGTGAAGTATTATTCGATCCTCTGTGCGGCCTTTCTTCATGCAACGCCGAACAGAGTCTCAGAGGCTACTATCTATATACAGGTATTCCTTTTGTAAATAACTAAAAATATATTACTTCACATACCTCAAAGCCTGTTAGAAGGCTGGTATAGGCTTGGTTCAATCCGCTTTTAGTAGACAGAACCTTTTCGATCCTCCACAATGGAAGCACCTTGAAGCGCTTCTATCAGAGTGTCCGACGCCTCTGGATTGATAGAGGACGCCGGTGGAGACGACACGCCCCCTTCCCTTGAAGAAGGTTGTTGGTCCGATTCTAGAGCCATATGGGTTTCCGGAATAATATTCGGTTGGGGGCCGAATTGAGCGTTGCCCCCACCGCCGGTCTCCATGGGGTTGATTTCTCCCTCTCTTCGGCAACAGAGGTGTTATCCTCCACCGCCACCTTCATGGCCTCCTGTACCTCCCCATGACCTGGAGAGGTTCTTTGGGATAACACTTCGGTGTTATTCGTGGCAGTGGGTGGAGAGATCTGTGGAGGTGACTCGCTCTCCATCGCGTTCGTCCCTAGCGAGTTCCCAGATGACGATGATCGTTGGGGGAGATCGCAAGTCGGGCTATAATGCGCAATTCAGTACGTGATAACCCACAAGTGTAGGGGATCGCAATAGCTTTCGAGGGTAAAGTATTCAACCCAAATTTATTGATTTGACACAAGGGGAGCCAAAGAATATTATTGAGTATTAGCAGTTGAGTTGTCAATTCAACCACACCTGGACAACTTAGTATCTACAGCAAAGTATTTAGTAGCAAAGTAGTATGATAGTAAAGGTAACAGTGGCAAAAGTAAAGATAATAGTTTTGTAGTGATTGTAGCAGTAGCAACGGAAAAGTAAATAAGCGAAGCACAAGATGTGAAAAGCTCGTAGGCATTGGATCAGTGATGGATAATTATGTCGGATGCGATTCCTCATGTAATAGCTATAACATAGGGTGACACAGAACTAGCTCCAGTTCATGAATGTAATGTAGGCATGTATTCCGAATATAGTCATATGTGCTTATGGAAAAGAACTTGCATGACATCTTTTATCCTACCCTCCTGTGGCAGTGGGGTCCTAGTGGAAACTAAGGATATTAAGGCCTCCTTTTTAATAGAGAACCGGAACAAAGCATTAGCACATAGTGAATACATGAACTCCTCAAACTATGGTCATCACCGAGAAGTATCCCGATTATTGTCACTTCGGGGTTGTCGGATCATAACACATAATAGGTGACTATAGACTTGCAAGATAGGATCAAGAACACACATATATTCATGAAAACATAATAGGTTCAGATCTGAAATCATGGCACTCGGGCCCTAGTGACAAGCATTAAGCATAGCAAAGTCATAGCAACATCAATCTCAGAACATAGTGGATACTAGGGATCAAACCCTAATAAAACTAACTTGGTTACATGGTAAATCTCATCCAACCCATCACCGTCCAGCAAGCCTACGATGGAATTTCTCACGCACGGCGGTGAGCATCATGAAATTGGTGATGGAGGATGGTTGATGATGACGACAGCAACGAATCCCCCTCTCCGGAGCCCCGAACGGACTCCAGATCAACCCTCCCGAGAGAGATTAGGGCTTGGCAGTGGCTCCGTATCGTAAAACGCGATGAAACTTTCTCTCTGATTTTTTTCTCCGCGAAACGAAATATATGGAGTTGGAGTTCAGGGCGCGCCCCCACCCTCATGGACAGGGTGTGGCCCCCTGGCTTGATTCTTTCGCCAGTATATTTTATATTTTCCAAAACTTGCCTCCGTGGATTTTCAGGTCATTCCGAGAACTTTTGTTTTCTACACATAAAACAACATCATGGCAGTTCTGCTGAAAACAGCGTCAGTCCGGGTTAGTTTCATTCAAATCATGCAAGTTAGATTCCAAAACAAGGGCAAAAGTGTTTGGAAAAGTAGATACATTGGAGACGTATCAACTCCCCCAAGCTTAAACCTTTGCTTGTCCTCAAGCAATTCAGTTGATAGACTGAAAGTGATAAAGAAAAACTTTTACAAACTCTGTTTGCTCTTGTTGTTGTAAACATGCAAAGCCAGCATTCAGGTTTCAGCAAATATTATGAACTAACCATACTCACAATAACACCTCGGTCTCACAATTACTCATATCAATGGCATAATCAGCTAGCGAGCCATATTAATAAAACTCGGATGACAACACTTCCTCAAAACAATCATAACATGATATAACAAAATGGTATCTTGCTAGCCCTTTCTGAGACCGCAAAACATAAATGCAGAGCACCTTCAAAGATCAAGGACTGACTAGACATTGTAATTCATGGTAAAATAGATCCAGTCAAGTCATACCCATAAACCAATAGTAATGAATGCAAATGACATTGTGCTCTCCAGCGGGTGCTTTTTAATAAGAGGGACAATGACTCAACATAAAATTAAATAGATAGGCCCTTCGCAGAGGGAAGCAGGGATTGGTAGAGGTGCCAGAGCTCGATTTTAAAATAGAGATTGAATAACATTTTGAGCGGCATACTTTCACTGCCAACGCAACAACTATGAGATGGTTGTATCTTCCATACTACATGCATTATAGGTAGATCCCAAACAGAATGGTAAAAGTTTATACTCCCCCGCCACCAACAAGCATCAATCCATGGCTTGCTCGAAACAACGAGTGCCTCCAACTAACAACAGCCCTGGGGGAGTTTTGTTTAATTATATTGATTTGCTTTGATCTTTTTGGATCATGGGATTGGGCATCCCGGTTACCGGCCCTTTCTCGTGAATGAGGAGCGGAGTCCACTCCTCTTGAGAATAAGCCACCTAGCATGGAAGATATAGGCAGCCCTAGTTGAAACATGAGCTACTCAAGCATACAAAACAGAATTTCATTTGAAGGTTTGGAGTTTGGCACATACAAATTTACTTGGAATGGCAGGTAAATACCGCATCGGAAGGTATGGTGGACTCATATGGAACAACTTTGGGGTTTAAGGAGTTTGGATGCACAAGCAGTATTCCCGCTTAGTACAGGTGAAGGCTAGCAAAAGACTGGGAAGCGACCAACTGAGAGAGCGACAACAGTCATAAACATGCATTAAAATTAATTCACACCGAGTACAAGCATGAGTAGGATATAATCTACCATGAACATAAATATCATGAAGGCTATGTTGATTTGTTTCAACTACATGCGTGAACATGTGCCAAGTCGAGTCACTCAATTCATTCAAAGGAGGATACCATCCCATCATACCACATCACAATAATTCTAATAGCATGTTGGCACGCAAGGTAAACCATTATAACTCATAGCTAATCAAGCATGGCACAAGCAACTATAATCTCTAAATGTCATTGCAAACATGTTTACTTCATAATAAGCTGAACCAGGAACAATGAACTCATCATATTTACAAAAACAAGAGAGGTCGAGTTCATACCAGCTTCTCTCATCTCAATCAGTCCATCTTATATCGTCATTATTGCCTTTCACTTGCACGACCAAACGATGTGTATAATAATAATAGTGCACGTGCATTGGACTAAGCTGGAATCTGCAAGCATTGAACTCAAGAGAGAAGACAAGGTAATATGGGCTCTAAGTTAAATAAACAATCATGCATATGAGAGCCACTAAACATTTTCAATATGGTCTTCTACTCTCGACCCCCAAAGAAAAGAAAAGAAAATAAAACTATTTACACGGGAAAGCTCCCAACAAGCAAGAAGAAGAACTAGAAATCTTTTTGGGTTTTCATTTTAATTTCTACTACAAGCATGAAAATTAAACTAACTATTTTTTTGTTTTTTCCTAAGGTTTATCGAACACACAAGAAGAAAGCTAGAAAAGAAAATTTAAACTAGCATGGATAATACAATGAAAGAGTATGAGCACCGACGACTAAAATAGTGTGTGAACATGAATGTAAAGTCGGTGAGAAATACGTACTCCCCCAAGCTTAGGCTTTTGGTCTAAGTTGGTCTATTGCCAAGGACCGCAGCTACTCTCCCCGGTGTACTAAGAGGTGTAATCAGGATACCACTGGCTGGCCGTCTCTTCCGGATTCCACTGGTAAGATGATGCACGATACGGGTCTAGTGCAGGTTCCGGCTCAGGCTCAGGTTCTGGAGTGGATGCTTGGCCTCGATGAGCATACACTGCTTCTGGCGTGACAAGAAAATTATCTACAATTAAATCAAACAATAGAGGCGCAGGAAAAATAATAGTCTCATTGTGTTTCTTATTAAATCTCAGGTTATACGGGAGCATCTTATCTTCATTGTCAACAATAAACTCATGCGCTACCATGCTCTTGTAATCTAAAATGTAAGGAGGCAATTTTGTCTCCTCTTTCTCATGGTGCCTAATAGGTATCTCAAAATATCTAGCAAGACGTGCAGCATAGGTACCTCCAAAGATGGGGCCTTTTGTACGATTCAGGCTTAGCCGTTTAGCAATAGCGACACCCATACTAAAACTATTATCTCCAAACAAGGCATGGTGAAGAATAATAATATCAGGAACATTGAAGTTTCCACTATTTCCACGACCAATCAAGCATCTACTAGCAAATATGGCAAAGTAGCGTAAAACAGGAAAGTGTATGCTAGAGATTCTCGCATCGGAACCCTTCTTTGGATCCCCTGCAGTGATAGTGTTAACAAATCCACCCACATCTCTATGATGTGGTTCCTCTAATTTTCCCTCAAAGGGTATCCTACATACCGCGCAAAAATTACGTAAAGACATTTCCCTGAATTCATCATATAAATGAAATGATACCGAAGGCGGTGACTTCTTAGGATAATAATAAAAGTTTTGCACGAAAGTATTGGTGAGTAAGAGATACTGATCGATCCGGTCGCGGAGGAAGTCGGTGAGGCCTGCATTTTCAATCAAGGAATAAAAGTCTTCATAAATTCCAGCTTCTCTCAAGAAATTGTCACAGGGCGATTCACACGGTCATACTTCCGCTATACAAGGGAGATTATATTTGGCCTTTTCCTTCTCTTTAGCTTGTTTTTCCTGGGAGCCTTGGCTAGAAGAGCCCCTCAAAAATCTCCTTAACATTTTCTGAAAATTTCTGAAATTTTAGTAACTTCAAAATAAGAGTGAATAAAACTAAACAAGATTGGTAGCAACTACTCCTACAAGTACCTAGAGCCTATATCATGCATTAGAATTACTTGGGACCTCAAAAATTTAACATGCAAGCTCAAGAACATGGTCACCTATGCAGTAAAAATTTGCAATGAATAAAGCACTAGAACAAAAACTAATTGGACCATTGGAGGAGTCACATACCAAGCAACAATCTCCCAAAGCAGTTTTGTGAATGGAGCTTTGAGCAAGGAGATCGAAGATCGCAACAAAATGAGCTAGAACTCGTGCTTGAGCTGGATGGGGATTTTTTTGGGAAGAAGATGGAGTGTGTGGGTGCTGGCATAAGTGAAGGGGGGCAACAGGGGCCCATGAGACATGGGGGCGCGCCCAGGGGGTGTGGGCACGCCCTCCACTCTCGTGGCCTGGTGCTTGCCCCTCCTGCAGTGATTTCAGTGCCTAAAATCCTCAAATATTCCATAAAAAATCATACTAAATTTGCAGAGCATTTGGAGCACTTTTATTTTCGGGATATTTTTTTATTGCACAGATAAATCAGAAAACAGACGGATAATACTATTTTTGCTTTATTTATTCTAAATAATAGAAAGTAAAAAGAGGGTACAGAAGGTTGTGCCTTCTAGTTTCATCCATCTCAGGATCATCAAAATGAATCCACTAATAAGGTTGATCAAGTCTTGTTAACAAACTCATTCCGAATAACACGGAACCGGAGAAATTTCGAATAACACTAAGTTTCCTCAATGGGGATATGAACATCCCCAACAATAAGAATAGCATACTTTTTCTTGACAGTAGGGAGAGGAAATTCAAAACCTCCAATAATGATAGTTGGAACTTTTCCAATAGAATTGATGCTATGAACTTGAGATTGTTTCCTCAGAAAGTGTACCGTATGCTCATTAGCATTAACATGAAAAGTGACATTGCCTTTATTGCAATAAATAACAGCCCCTGCAATGTTCAAAAAGGGTCTACCAAGGATAATCGACATACTATCGTCCTCGGGAATATCAAGGATAACAAAGTCCGTTAAGATAGTGACATTTGCAACCACAATAGGCACATCCTCACAAATACCGACAAGTATAGCAGTTTATTTATTAGCCATTTGCAAAGATATTTCAGTAGGTGTCAACTTATTCAATTCAAGTCTACGATATAAAAAGAGGGGCATAACACTAACACCGGCTCCAAGATCACATAAAGCAGTTCTAACATAATTTCCTTTAATGGAGCATGGTATAGTTGGTACCCCCGGATCTCCAAGTTTCTTTGGTATTCCACCCTTAAAAGTGTAATTAGCAAGCATGGTGGAAATTTCAGCTTCCGGTATCTTTATTTTGTTTGTAATGATATCCTTCATATATTTAGCCTAAGGGTTTACTTTAAGCATATCAGTTAAGCACATATGTAAGAAGATAGGTCTAATCATTTCAGCAAAGCGCTCAAAATCCTCATCATCCTTTGTCTTGGATGGTTTAGGAGGAAAGGGCATGGGTTTCTGAACCCATGGTTCTCTTTCTCTACCATGCTTCCTAGCAACAAAATCTCTCTTATCATAACGTTGATTCTTTGATTGTGGGTTATCAAGATCAATAGCAGGTTCAATCTCTACTTCATTATTTTTGCTGGATTGAGCATCAACGTGAACATTATCATTAACATTTTCACTAGGTTCATGTTCATCACCTGATTGTGTTTCAGTGTCAGAGATAGAAATATCATTGGGATTTTCAGGTGTGTCTACAACAGGTTCACTAGAAGCATGCAAAGTCCTATCGTTTTTCTTTTTCTTCTTTTTAGAAGAACTAGGTGCCTCTAAATTATTTCTCTAAGAATCTTGCTCGATTCTCTTAGGGTGGCCTTCAGGATACAAAGGTTCCTGAGTCATTCTACCAGTTCTAGTAGCCACTCTAACAACAAAGTCATTTTTATTATTTAATTCATCAAGCTAATCATTTTGAGCTTTAAGTACTTGCTCAGCTTGAGTAGCAACCATAGAAGCATATTTGCTAATGAGTTTAAGTTCACCTTTAACTCTAGCCATATAATCACTCAAGCGTCCTATCTCGAAAGCATTATTCTTTAATTCTCTACCAACATAAGCATTAAAACTTTCCTGTCTAGCCATAAAGTCATCAAATTCATCTAAGCATGGGCTATGAAATTTAGTAGAGGGGATTTCAACTTTATCATATCTATAGAGAGAATTTACCTTTACTACCTGTGTCGGGTTATCAAGACAATGTGGTTCTTCAACAGGCGGTATATTAAGACCATGTATTTCTTCAATAGGTGGTAAATTCTTAACATCTTCAGCTTTAATACCTTTTTCTTTCATTGATTTCTTTGCCTCTTGCATATCTTCAGGACTGAGGAATAAAACACCTCTCTTCTTCGGAGTGGGTTTAGGAATAGGCTCAGGAGTTGGCTCAATTGGTTCAGGAATTGCCTCAGGAATTGGCTCAGGAAGAGTCCAATTATTTTCATTAGTCAACATATTATTCAATAGTAATTCAACTTCGTCGACTGTTCTTTCCCTGAAAACACAACCAGCACAACTATCCAAGTAGTCCTTGGAAGCATCGGTTAGTCCATTATAAAAGATATCAAGTATTTCATTTTTCTTAAGAGGATGATCAAGCAAAGCATTAAGTAATCAGAGAAGCCTCCCCCAAGCTTGTGGGAGACTCTCTTCTTTGATTTGCACAAAATTATATATTTCCCGCAAGGCAGCTTGTTTCTTATGGGCAGGGAAATATTTAGCAGAGAAGTAATAAATCATATCCTGGGGACTACGCACACAACCAGGAGCAAGGGAATTAAACCAAGTCTTAGCATCATCCTTTAATGAGAACGAAAATATCTTAAGGATATAATAATAGCGAGACTTCTCATCATTAGTAAACAGGGTGGCTATATCATTTAACTTGGTAAGATGTGCCACAACAGTTTCAGATTCAAGACCATAAAAAGGATCAGATTCAACCAAACTAATAATTTTAGGATCAGCAGAGAATTCATAATCCTTATCAGTAACACAGATAGGTGAAGTAGCAAAAGTAGGGTCAAGTTTCATTCTAGCATTGAGGGGCTGCTGCTTCCATTTAGCTAATAACTTCTTAAGATCATATCTATCTTTACAAGCAAAGATAGCTCTAGTAGCTTCCTCTTCCATAACATAACCCTCAGGAACAACAGGTAATTCATAATCAGGGGCAGAACTTTCATCATCACTATCATCAATGATAGCATCTTCAATAATTTCATTCTCTCTAACCCTAGCAAGTTTATCATCAAGAAATTCACCTAATGGCAAAGTAGTATCACACACAGAAGTAGTTTCATCATAAGTATCATGCATAGCAGAAGTGGCATCATCAATAACATGCGACATATCAGAATTCATAGCAGTAGCAGGTTTAGGTGTCGCAAGCTTACTAATAACAGAAGGACAATCTAGTGCAGAGCTAGATGGCAGTTCCTTACCTCCCCTCGTAGTTGAGGGCAAAATCTTGGTTCTTTCGTCTTTCAAGTTCCTCATAGTGATCAACAGATATAAATCCCAAGTGCCTCAAATAATAGAGCTATGCTCCCTAGAAAGGGCGCCAGAAATTAGTCTTGATAACTCACAAGTGTAGGGGATCGCAACACCTTTCGAGGGTAAAGTATTCAACCCAAATTTATTGATTCGACACAAGGGGGACCAAAGAATATTATTGAGTATTAGCAGTTGAGTTGTCAATTCAACCACACCTGGATAACTTAGTATCTGCAGCAAAGTATTTAGTAGAAAAGTAGTATGATAGTAAAGGTAACAGTGGCAAAAGTAAAGATAATAGTTTTGTAGTGATTGTAGCAGTAGCAATGGAAAAGTAAATAAGTGAAGCACAAGATGTGCAAAGCTCGTAGGCATTGGATCAGTGATGGATAATTATGTCGGATATGATTCCTCATGTAATAGCTATAACATAGGGTGACACAGAACTAGCTCCAGTTCATCAATGTAATGTAGGCATGTATTTTGAATATAGTCATACGTGCTTATGGAAAAGAACTTGCATGACATCTTTTGTCCTACCCTCCCGTGGCAGCGGGGTCATAGTGGAAACTAAGGGATATTAAGGCCTCCTTTTTAATAGAGAACCGGAACAAAGCATTAGCACATAGTGAACACATGAACTCCTCAAACTATGGTCATCACCGAGAAGTATCCCGATTATTGTCACTTCGGGGTTGTCGGATCATAACACATAATAGGTGATTATAGACTTGCAAGATAGGATCAAGAACACACATATAATAATGAAAACATAATAGGTTCAGATCTGAAATCATGGCACTCGGGCCCTAGTGACAAGCATTAAGCATAGCAAAGTCATAGCAACATCAATCTCAAAACATAATGGATACTAGGGATCAAACCCTAACAAAACTAACTTGATTACATGGTAAATCTCATCCAACCCATCACTGTCCAGCAAGCCTACGATGGAATTACTCACGCACGACGGTGAGCATCATGAAATTGGTGATGGAGGATGGTTGATGATGACAACAGCGACGAATCCCCCTCTCCGGAGCCCCGAACGGACTCCAGATCAGCCCTCCTGAGAGAGATTAGGGCTTGGCGGCGGCTCCGTATCGTAAAACGCGATGAAACTTTCTCTCTGATTTTTTTCTCCGTGAACGGAATATATGGAGTTGGAGTTGAGGTCGGTGGAGCGTCAGGGGGCCCACGAGATAGGGGGCGCGCCCAGGGGGGGTGGGCGCACCCCCACCCTCATGGACAGGGTGTGGCCCCCCTGGTCTTGATTCTTTAGCAAGTATTTTTTATATTTTCCAAAACTTGCCTCTGTGGATTTTCAGGTCATTCCGAGAACTTTTGTTTTCTACACTTAAAACAACATCATGGCAGTTCTGCTGAAAACAGCGTCAGTCCGGGTTAGTTTCATTCAAATCATGCAAGTTAGAGTCCAAACAAAGGGCAAAAGTGTTTGTAAAAGTAGATACATTGGAGACGTATCTGTACGTTAAAATAATAAGGCATAAAATCGGATATGTGTATGGTGTCTTCGGATACTTATGATTCAGCCAAGGGCTTCGGCATGGGGTGTCGCTTTGGGATGGCATCGACATCCGCTTCGAAATCATTGGAAAGGGAGGTTTTTCCCTTCTTGGTCGCCTCCGCCTCCAGATCCACAGAAGCCGCCCTTTTCTTCTTCATCCCCTTAGGGGGAGAGTTGCTCTCTTCCTCCTCTACATCTTCGTCATGAGAGGAGGAGGACTCGGTGTCTTCGTACACGATGTCCGAAGCACCCTTACGGCAAAGGCCACTTCTGACCTCCTAGCCCTTCTCCTTGGCCTTCTTCTCCATCGCCTGATATGGCGCCTGAACCAGCATCTTTGTCAGCAAGGGGGTGGCCTGGTCCTCGAGCATTAGAGCCGGACATTTGATCTGCCCCGCCTTCTTTGTCCAGCCATATGGGAGTAAGAAAGTTCAATATACACCTTGAGTTTACAATAAAAGTTATCATAATACTTACGGGAGTGACCGGACATGCGCAGTCAAGGTCGCGGTCTTCGGTTGTCTCCAGCCACGACTTGTGAGACTTGAAGAGCAGCTTCCATATGTCTTCGTGCGTCATGCCGAAGAACCGCTGCAGGGTCCGAGGACCGGCCGGGTCGAATTCCCACATATACTGAGTCCAGCATTGACAAGGGAGAATCCAGCGAAAAAGCATCACCTGGATCACGCTAGCGAGGCTGGTGTTCTTGTTTATCATGCCTTTGAAGCGGCTCTCCAGCGTCCTCACCTTGTCAGGCAATTCCCAATCTAGGGCCTTACTGAGCTAGGATGTAAGCCGCATCGGGGGCCCGGATTTGAACTCAGGAGCAGCGGCCCATGTTGCGTCGCGGGGTTCCGTGATATAGAACCACCCATGCTGCCATCCCTTGATGTTCTCCACAAAGGTCCCCTTTTTCTAGGTGACGTTAGGGAGTTTGCTCACCATGGTGCCGCCGCACTCCATGTGTTAGCCCTCGACCACCTTTAGCTTCACATTGAAGACCTTGAGCCATAGGCCGAACTGGGGAGGGACGCGGAGGAATGCATCACACACGACAATAAACGCCGAAAGGTTGAGGAAAGAATTTGGGGCTAGATCATGAAAATATAGCCCCTAATAGAACATGAGACCGTAGGCAAAAGGATGAAGGGGAAACCCTAGTCCGCGAAGGAAATGGGGGATAAACACTACCCTTTCGTTAGGCTCTGGAGTGGGAATGATCTGTTTTTTGGCAGGGAGCTAATGACCCACAAGTTTAGGGGATCTATCGTAGTCCTTTCGATAAGTAAGAGTGTCGAACCCAACGAGGAGCAGAAGGAAATGACAAGCGGTTTTCAGTAAAGTATTCTCTGCAAGCACTGAAATTGTCGGTAATAGATAGTTTTGTGATAAGGTAATTCGTAACGGGTAACAAGTAACAAAAGTAAATAAGGTGCAGCAAGGTGGCCCAATCCTTTTTGTAGCAAAGGACAAGCCTGGACAAACTCTTATATAGGGAAAAGCGCTCCCGAGGTCACGTGGGAATTATCGTCAAGCTAGTTTTCATCACACTCATATGATTCACGTTCGGTACTTTGATAATTTGGTATGTGGGTGGACCGGTGCTTGGGTACTGCCCTTTCTTGGACAAGCATCCCACTTATGATTAACCCCTATTGCAAGCATCCACAACTACAAAAGAAGTATTAAGGTAAACCTAACCATAGCATGAAACATATGGATCCAAATCAGCCCCTTACGAAGCAACTCATAAACTAGGGTTTAAGCTTCTGTCACTCTAGCAACCCATCATCTACTTATTACTTCCCAATGCCTTCCTCTAGGCCCAAACAATGGTGAAGTGTCATGTAGTCGACATTCACATAACACCACTAGAGGAGAGACAGCATAAATCTCATCAAAATATTTAATGAGTACCAAATTCACATGACTACTTATAGCAAGACTTCTCCCATGTCCTCAGGAACAAACGTAACTACTCACAAATCATATTCATGTTCATAATCAGAGGGGTATTAATATGCATATAGGATCTGAACATATGATCTTCCACCGAATAAACCAACTAGCTAGCATCAACTACAAGGAGTAATCAACACTACTAGCAACCCACAGGTACCAATATGAGGTTTTGAGACAAAGATCGGATACAAGAGATGAACTAGGGTTTGAGAGGAGATGGTGCTGGTGAAGATGTTGATGGAGATTGACCCCCTCCCGATGATAGGATGGATGGTGATGACGATGGTGATGATTTCCCCCTCCCGGAGGGATGTTTCCCCGGCAGAACAGCTCCGCCGGAGCCCTAGATTGGTTCTGCCTCATGGCGGCGGTGTCTCGTCCCGAAAGCTTGCTTATGATTTTTTCCAGGGTAAAAGACTTCATATAGCAAAAGATGGGCACCGGAGGCCTACCAGGGGTCCCACGCGGCAGGGGGCGCGCCTAGGGGGGTAGGGCGCGCCCCCCACCCTCATGGACGGTAGGTGGCCCACTCTGGTATTTTCTTCGCTCAGTATTTTTTATTAATTCCAAAAATAACTTCCGTGGAGTTTTAGGTCTTTTGGAGTTGTGCAGAATAGGTCTCTAATATTTACTCTTTTTCTAGCCCAGAATTCCAGCTGTCGGCATTCTCCCTTTTCATGTAAACCTTGTAAAATAAGAGAGAATAGACATAAGTATTGTGACATAACGTGTAATAACAGCCCATAATGTAATAAATATCGATATAAAATCATGATGCAAAATGGACTTATCAACTCCCCCAAGCTTAGACCTCGTTTGTCCTCAAGTGGAGGCCGATAATGAAAAATATGTCCGCATGTTTAGAGATAGAGGTGTCGATAAAACAAAATACGGACATGAGGGCATCATGATCATTCCTATAATAGAAATATATATATATATATATATATATATATATATATATATTGTCATATGATTTCTTATGCTCAAGTAATAATCTATGCACAATGTCAAGTATGAATCAGAAACTTCATTGAGGACTAACAAACTATGCTCTCGGTCAATGAAGCAATTGCAATTTATCATAACATCGGAAAGAGTAAACATAAGAGCTTTTCAGCAAGTCCACATACTCAACTATCATTTAGTATTTCACAATTGCTAACACTCACGCAATACTTATGGGTGTGGAGTTTTAATCGTACACAGAGAAAGATAGGGGCTTATAGTGTTGCCTCCCAACCTTTTACCTCAAGGGTAATGTCAACAATAATAGTTCATGCTAACTTACATCTGATTGGATATATATATCAGGATCTTTCCAACACAAGGTGCTTGCCAAAGGATAAAATTTAAAAAGGAAAGGTGAAGATCACCATGAATCTTGCATAAAGTATAAGACAAGAATAAAAGATAGGCCCTTCGCAGAGGGAAGCAGAGGTTGTCATGTGCTTTATGGTTGGATGCACGAAATCGTAATGCAAAAGAACGTCACTTTATATTGCCACTTGTGATAGGGACCTTTATTATGTAGTCCGTCGCTCTTATTGATTCCATATCACAAGATTGTATAAAGCTTATTTTCTCCACTCTAATAAGTCATACATATTTAGGGAGCAATTTTTATTGCCTACAACAATGACAACTTACATGAAGGATCTTACTCAATCCATAGGTAGGTATGGTGGACTCTCATGGCAAAACTGGGTTTAAGGATATTTGGAAGCACAAGTAGTATCTCTACTTAGTGCAAAGAATTTGGCTAGCATGAGGGGTAAAGGCAAGCTCAACATGTTGGATGGTCCATGACAATATACTTTATTTCGGATATAAGAAAACATAACCCATTACGTTGTCTTCCTTGTCCAACATCAACTCTTTAGCATGTCATATTTTAATGAGTGCTCACAATCATAAAAGATGTCCAAGATAGTATATTTATATGTGAGACCCTCTCTTTCTCTATTACTTCCTATTAATTACAACGATGACCAAAACTATGTTTGTCAACTCTCAACAACTTTTATTCATCATACCCTTTATATATGAAGACATTACTCTCCATAAGATCAATATGATCTCTTTTATTTCTTTTTATTCTTTCTTTTTCTTTTATTACCTCAAGATCATAGCAAGGTAATCAAGCCCTTGAATCAAGACTAATCTTTATTATATATAGCTCATGGACTCGATTACATAGAGGAATCATAAAGCAAAACTCAAAACTAAATCATTCTAAAACTTTATTCTACTAGATCAAGATATTACCAAAAGGATCAAACTAAGAAAAACAGTAAAGATAGGAGTGTGATGGTGATACGATACCGGGGCACCTCCCCCAAGCTTGGCAGTTTCCAAGGGGAGTGCCCATACCCAATACTTAATTCATCGGAGGTGGTGATGATGGAGTTGTTGATGATGAAGGCTTGTCATCCCTCTTCCAAGGCATAGGCTCACCATCATAGAAAGATGATCAAGTCTTCGGGATCCTTAAATCTGTAGCCAAACTCATCCTCTTGAATCCATATTTATACTCACAGTTTTGATTTTGCAGGTCATAGCTCTAGGCTTGGAGGTGCTCGATTTTCTCGTGAAGCTTGAAGATGGCCTCCCCAATGTTCCTGGCATCCAGCTTGTGGTTGTTGGTGAACTCCGCGATCATCATGTGGTTGGCATCGAGTCCGTATTCCACCATCCCTTGGCACTTGAAAACCTGCTGCTCCATTGCTTCGAGTCTTGTCTCCACGCTTCCGGTTCTCCTTGGTCCCTCGACATTGCGGATGTGCAGCACCCCCTCATGCATCTCAATGGTTTGAGGGTGTTGCAGCACCTCTGCGAGGTAGGGGTTGATGACCTTCTCGAAGAACTTATCCTTGGGTGCGCTCGGAGACATCATGGTGATCTAGATCTATCAGAAAAATAGCTCGAAACAAAAACAAGAGATATTTGCGTGGTGCGGTGGTCAAAACCTACGGGAGATTATATAATTAATTTTTACCGAATAAAAGAAGTATCGTGCAAGAAAACAGAGTCCGGAGAGCACACGAGGTGCCCACGAGGTAGGGGCGCGCCCAGGGGCGTAGGGCGCGCCCTCCACCCTCGTGGACGCCTCGTGTCCTTCCCGGACTACCTCTTATTTTCCTATTTTCTTAAATATTCCAAAATGGAGAGAAATTTCCATTAGAACTGTTTTGGAGTCGGTTTACTTACCGTACCACATACCTATTCCTTTTCAGAGTCTGGAACATCCTGGAAAGTGTCCCTTATGTATTCCTCCGGGGTCACGGTTTCAATAACATTAGTTTCATCATTTATGGGATTACTTGAGATATAATGTTTGATTCTTTGACCCTTCACCACCTTCGGATTTGTGCCTTCGAAGTTGTTGATTTTTATGGCACCGGAACGATAGACCTCCTCGATAACGTAAGGACCTTCCCATTTAGAGAGGAGTTTTCCTGCAAAAAAATATTAATCGAGAATTGAATAGCATTTTGTCATTAAACTCACGCTTTTGTATCCTTTTGTCATGCCACCTTTTAACTTTTTCTTTAAACAGTTTGGCATTCTCATAGGCTTGAGTCCTCCATTCATCAAGTGAGCTAATGTTAAATAGCCTCTTCTCACCAACAAGTTTGAGATCATAATTGAGCTCTTTAATGGCCCAATATGCCTTATGTTCTAGTTAGAGAGGTAAGTGACATGCTTTTCCATAAATCATTTTACATGGAGACATACCCATAGGATTTTTATATGCATTTCTATAAGGCCATAATGCATCATCAAGTTTCTTGGACCAATTCTTTCTAGATCTATTAACAGTCTTTTGCAAAATCAATTTAAGCTCTCTCTTACTCAATTCTACTTGGCCACTAGACCGTGGGTGATATGGAGATGCAATTCTATGATTAAGATCATACTTGGCAAGCATTTTACGAAAACACCATGAATAAAATGTGAACCACCATCAGTCATTAGGTATCTAGGGACTCCAAACCTCGGAAAAATAACTTCTTTAAGCATCTTAATAGAGGTGTTATGATCAGCACTACTAGTTGGAATAGCTTCTACCCACTTAGTAACGTAATCAACAGCAACTAAAATATGTGTATACCCATTAGAGGAAGGAAATGGTCCCATATAATCAAAGCCCCAAACATCAAATGGTTCAATAACAAGAGAATAATTCATAGGCATTTCTTGACGTCTACTAATATTACCAATTCTTTGACATTCATCACAAGACAAGACAAATTTACGGGCATCCTTGAAGAGAGTAGGCCAATAAAACCGGATTGCAATACCTTATGTGCAGTTCTATCTCCAGCGTGGTGTCCTCCATAAGCCTCGGAGTGACACTTGCATAGGATTTGTTCCTGTTCATGCTCAGGTACACAACGTCTAATAACACCATCTACTCCTTCTTTATAAAGGTGTGCGTCATCCCAGAAGTAATGTCTTAAATCATAGAAAAACTTTTTCTTTTGCTGGTATGTGAAACTAGGTGGTATAAATTTAGCAACAATGTAATTAGCATAATCAGCATACCATGGAGCAGTACAAGAGGCATTTATGACAACTAATTGTTCATCAGGGAAGCTATCATCAATAGGTAGTGTGTCATCAAGAACATTCTCTAACCTAGACAAGTTGTCTGCAGCGGGGTTCTCAGCTCCCTTTCTATCAATAATATGCAAATCAAATTCTTGTACTAGGAGAACCCATCTAATGAGTCTAGGTTTAGCATCTTTCTTTCCCATAAGATATTTAATAGCAGCATCATCAGTGTGAACAGTTACTTTAGAATTAACAATATAAGGTCTAAACTTATCACAAGCAAATACAATTGCTAAAAAATTCTTTTTTAGTAGTAGCATAATTTCTCTGGGCACTGTCTAGAGTTTTACTAGCATATTGAATAACTTTAGTTTCTTATCAACTATTTGTCCTAGAACAACGCCTATAGCATAATCACTAGCATCACACATAATTTCAAAGGGTAAATTATAATCAGATGGCTAAACAATAGGTGCAGAAATCAAAGCTTTCTTAAGTATTTCAAATGCTTCTACACAATCTTCATCGAAGACAAAAGGAATATCTTTTTGTAAGAGATTAGTCAGAGGCCTAGAAATTATAGAGAAGTCCTTAATAAACCTCCTATAAAAACCGGCATGACCAAGGAAACTTCTTATACTTTTAATGTCTTTAGGACACAACATCTTTTCAATGGCATCAACTTTAGCTTTATCAACTTTAATACCTCTTTCAGAAATTTTATGCCCCAATACAATGCCTTCATTAACCATAAAGTGGCATTTTTCCCAATTCAAGACAAGATTAGTTTCTTCACATCTCTGCAAAACTCGATCAAGGTTGCTCAAGCAAACATCAAAAGAAGATCCATAAACGGAGAAATCGTCCATGAAAACCTCAACAATCTTTTCACAAAAGTCAGAGAATATAGCCATCATGCATCTTTGAAAGGTAGAAGGTGCATTACATAAACCAAAAGGCATACGTCTATAAGCAAAAGTACCGGAAGGGCAAGTAAAAGTGGTCTTTTCTTGATCCTCTTTTGACACAGGTATTTGAGAGAAACCAGAGTAACCATCTAGAAAGCAAAAATGTGTATGTCTGGATAATATTTCTAGCATTTAATCAATAAAAGGCAAAGGGTAATGATCCTTTTTAGTAGCTTTATTTAATATGCGGAAATAAATTACCATCCTATAACCTGTAACAATTCTTTGCGGGATCAATTCATCTTTATCATTAGGAACAACAATAATACCTCCCTTCTTAGGGACACAATGGACAGGACTTACCCACTGACTATCAGCAACGGGATAAATTATACCTGCCTCCAGAAGCTTTAGTATTTCTTTTCTTACAACTTCTTTCATCTTAGGATTTAACCGTCGTTGGTGATCAACAACTAGTTTGGCGTCTTTCTCCCATTTTATTTTGTGTTGGCATAGAGTGGGCCTAATGCCCTTAAGATCATCAAGAGTATATCCAATAGCAGCACGGTGCTTCTTCAGAGTTTTCAATAATTTCTCCTCTTCCTGCTCTAAAAGGTTAGCACTAATAATAACATGATATATCTTCTTTTCATCAAGATAAGCATATTTAAGAGTATAAGATAGTGGTTTAAGCTCAAACACGGGATCACCCTTGGGTGGTGGAGGATCCCCTAGAATTTCAACAAGCAAGTTGTGTTTCAAAATAGGTCCCTGTTTAAAGAATACTTCATCTATTTCCCTTCTTTCATTCATAAACATATCATTTTCATGGTCTAGCAAATATTGTTCTAAAGGATCATTAGGAGGTACGACAATAGAAGCAAGACCAATAATTTCATCCTTACTAGGCAATTCTTTATCATGAGGTTGTCTACGGAATTTAGTAAAATTAAACTCATGAGACATATCCCCCAAACCAATAGTAATAACATCCTTTTTGCAGTCTATCCTAGCATTAACAGTATTCAAGAAGGGTCTACCAAATATGATTGGACAAAAGCTATCTTGTGGGGAACCAAGAACAAGAAAATCAGCAGGATATTTAACTTTCCCACACAAGACTTCAACATCTCTAACAATCCCAACTGGTGAAATAGTATCTCTATTGGAAAGCTTAATTGTAACATCAATTTCTTCCATCTCAGCAGGTGCAATATCATGCATAATTTCTTTGTATAAGGAATGAGGTATTGCACTTGCACTAGCACCCATATCACATAAGCCATGATAACAATGATCTCCTATTTTAACAGAAATAACAGGCATGCCTACAACAGGTCTATGTTTATTTTTAGTATTCGGTCTAGCAATTCTAGCAGCTTCATCACAGAAGTAAATAACATGCCCATAAATATTATCAACCAAGAGATCTTTAACCATAGCAATACTAGGTTCATCTTGAATTTGCTCAGGTGGTGTAGGTGTTCTAGTATTACTCTACGAACCACAGTTGAAGCTTTAGCATGATCCTTTATCCTAACAGGGAAAGGTGGTTTCTCAATATAGGTAGTAGGAACAATAGGATCATTATAAGAGATAGTCTTTTCTTCAACTTTAATAGGTGCAACTAATTTTACTTCAATGGGAGGATTATATTTAAACCACTTCTCCTTAGCGAGGTGAACATGAGTAGCAAATGATTCACAGAAAGAAGCTATTATCTCATAGTCAAGTCCATATTTAGTGCTAAATCCACGAAAAGCATCGGTATCCATAAAAGATTTAACACAATCAAACTTAGGTGTCATATCTGACTCCTTACCTTCGTCGAGATCCCAATCTTCAGAGTTGCGTTTAATTCTTTCAAATAAATCCCATCTGAATTCAATAGTCTTCATCATAAAAGAACCAGTACAAGAAGTATCGAGCATGGAGCGATTGTTGAGAGAAAGCCGAGCATAAATTTTTTGAATAATAATTTCTCTTGAGAGCTCATGATTGGGGCATGAATATAACATTGACTTAAGCCTCCCCCAAGCTTGAGCGATGCTTTCTCCTTCGCGAGGCCAAAAATTATATATGTAATTACGATCACGATGAACAAGATGCATAGGGTAAAACTTCTGATGAAATTCCAATTTCAATCGGTTGTAGTTCCATGATCCCATATCATCACATAGCCAAAACCATGTCAATGCATTTCCCTTCAAAGATAAAGGGAAGCCCTTCTTCTTGATAACATCCTTGGGCATACCTGCAAGCTTAAATAATCCACAAACTTCATCCACATAGATTAGGTGCAAATCAGGATGCAATGTTCCATCTTCCGTAAAGGGATTAGCTTGCAGTTTCTCTATCATACCCGAAGGAATTTCAAAATAAACATTTTCAGTAGATTTAGTAGGTTGAGGAGCAACTCTTTGCTCTACTGGTCGGCGTGAAGATACCCCGAACAAGCCCCTCAAAGGATTACTTTCCATAGTAACAAGTGACAGTAAATTTCAGCACACTATATAAATGTTTCCTTACCAAATTCCACCTACTAAAGGCGCTTCACTCCCCGGCAACGGCGCCATAAAAGAGTCTTGATGACCCACAAGTGTAGGGGATCTATCATGGTCCTTTCGATAAGTAAGAGTGTCGAACCCAACGAGGAGCAGAAGGAAATGACAAGTGGTTTTCAGTAAGGTATTCTCTGCAAGCACTGAAATTATCGGTAACAGATAGTTTTGTGATAAGGTAATTCGTAACGGGTAACAAGTAACAAAAGTAAATAAGGTGCAACAAGGTGGCCCAATCCTTTTTGTAGCAAAGGACAAGCCTGGACAAACTCTTATATAGGGAAAAGCGCTCCCGAGGACACATGGGAATTATCGTCAAGCTAGTTTTCATCACGCTCATATGATTCACGTTCGTTACTTTGATAATTTGGTATGTGGGTGGACCGGTGCTTGGGTACTGCCATTTCTTGGACAAGCATCCCACTTATGATTAACCCCTATTGCAAGCATCCACAACTACAAAAGAAGTATTAAGGTAAACCTAACCATAGCATGAAACATATGGATCCAAATCAGCCCCTTACGAAGCAACTCATAAACTAGGGTTTAAGCTTCTGTCACTCTAGCAACCCATCATCTACTTATTACTTCCCAATGCCTTCCTCTAGGCCCAAACAATGGTGAAGTGTCATGTAGTCGACATTTACCTAACACCACTAGAGGACAGACAACATACATCTCATCAAAATATCGAACGAATACCAAATTCACATGACTACTTATAGCAAGACTTCTCCCATGTCCTCAGGAACAAACGTAACTACTCACAAATCATATTCATGTTCATAATCAGAGGAGTATTAATATGCATATAGGATCTGAACATATGATCTTCCACCGAATAAACCAACTAGCATTAACTACAAGGAGTAATCAACACTACTAGCAACCCACCGGTACCAATATGAGGCTTTGAGACAAAGATCGGATACAAGAGATGAACTAGGGTTTGAGAGGAGATGGTGCTGGTGAAGATGTTGATGGAGATTGACCCCCTCCTGATGAGAGGATCGATGGTGATGATGATGGTGATGATTTCCCCCTCCTGGAGGGATGTTTCCCCGCAGAACAGCTCCGCCGGAGCCCTAGATTGGTTCCACCAAGGTTCCGCCTTGTGGCGGCGGTGTCTCGTCCCGAAAGCTTGCTCATGATTTTTTTCCAGGGTAAAAGACTTCATATAGCAGAAGATGGGCATCGGAGGCCTGCCAGGGGGCCCATGAGGCAGGGGGCACGCCCAGGGGGTAGGGCGCGCCCCCACCCTCGTGGACGGTAGGTGGCCCCCTCTGGTATTTTCTTCGCTTAGTATTTTAATTCCAAAAATAAATTCCATGGAGTTTCAGGGCTTTTGAAGTTGTGCAGAATTGGTCTCTAATATTAACTCCTTTTCCAGCCCAGAATTCCAACTGCCGGCATTCTCCCTTTTCATGTAAACCTTCTAAAATAAGAGAGAATAGGCATAAGTATTGTCACATAACGTGTAATAACAGCCCATAATGCAATAAATATCGATATAAAATCATGATGCAAAATGGACGTATCAGGAGCCGATGGACTATGTCCGTGGCCAAATACCCGGCTTCTTGGAGCTCCTTGATGTTCTCCTCTGTAACAGAGGAGGCCATCCACTTGCCCTGCGCTCCAGATCCGTACATGGTTAGGAGTGTTTGGTGGTGATGGAAAGGATTGATACTTGGGCGCTAGAACTCGAATGGCGGATAGGAGGAGGAGGAAGAAGGCGTGGGGTAAAAAGATGGATCTTTGTCTTCTTATAAAGGCAGTGGATATCAAGCGTCCCCTTTAGATCCTTAAATCTCGCCTATTCCCAAGGGGACGTGTGAACAACACGTTCGGATTACCCAAGCCCCTGTTAATGAGAATCCCGTGATAAGGGGAAACCATCTTTGCTTTGACAAGACATGTCAATGGCCGTGCCTCGAAATGCGGAACGAGGTTGTAAAACGGTTCAGAATGCTAACAAGGCCAGGACATAACACCTCGCTAGAAAAATTGCCTATGGACACGACTTATTTCGTTTCGAATATTTTTTCCCTTACAGCTTAAGGCTATAATTGTTTAATAAAGCCGGATACAGCTGTTTTGCATGGAGGACTGCGTTGGAGTATTTAGAGAAGGAACCTGCCTTGCAATGCCAAAGACAATCTGCGCACCGAATACATCGTCATTGAAGCCTGGTTCAGGGGCTACTAAGGGAGTCCTGGACTATGGGGTCCTTGGGGAGTCGGCCTATGTGACATGGGCCAGACTGATGGGCCATGAAGATACGAGATAGAAGGACCTCCCCCGTGTCCGGACGGGACTCTCCTTTGCGTGCATGGCAGCAAGCTTGGCGTTCGGATCATGTACCTTCCTTTCTCTGTAAACCGACTCTGTACAACTCTAGATCCCTCCGGTTCCTATATAAACTGGAGGGCTTAGTCCATAGGTAACAACACAATCATACAGGCTAGATATCTAGGGTTTAGCCAATACGATCTTGAGGTAGATCAACTCTTGTAACCCCTATACTCATCAAAGTCAATCAAGCAGGAAGTAGGGTATTACCTCCATTAAGAGGGCCCGAACCTGGGTAATCATCGTGTCACCTGCCTCCTTGTTACCTTCGATCCTTAGACGCACAATTCGGGACCCCCTACCCGAGATCCGCCAGTTTTGACACCGACAGAGGGGTTGAACCAAATCGGGTATGGCAAGAGTACCGTCGGATCCATGCCCTCTATGCGCCAGACATTAATGACACGCCGGATCTGCGCCCTTTGTCCACCAGAGAATAGAATAGGGGCACCTAGATCCATGTGCTTCATCTATCGGAGTCGAGGAGGGAGACTACGGATCTGGCACCGCAGCAGCCGCATCCATTGAAAATAAACACCTGCTCTCCTCTCCTGTCACAACATTGCATCACCATTGTTGAGCCTCCTAGCGTCTGGCTCGATCCTCATCTGGTCAGCAGTCGATGGAGAGGGCAAATCTGTGCTCTTTGGCCGCCAAAGACTATAATCAAACCAAAGCATGGTTGGCAGGGAGGCCGAGTCCGAGCTGGACGACCAATATCTCACGAGATTCATTGTTGCTGGTAAGCCGCCGCCACGAATTAGAGAGAGAGAGAGAGAGAGAGCTGGGTGGGATGGGAGAGAGTTGATTTGGGGGGCAGAAATCATGGGAAGATAGGGGAAAGAGCTAGCGTCACCTGAGCACATCTGGGACCCATCAAACTAGTATTTTTCTCCGTATCTTGATTCATATGTCTCATGAAATTGAAAAGTGGCACAGATCCCAACAGTTCTGTGCGGTCTAGATAACGATCTCAACTGGACTCAGGAGCTAAATATGATTTACTTGATAAAACATAAGGACTGAAATATTTGAAATAGTTCAAATATATCCAGGAAGAAGATATAATATCATTATGACGAAAGATAAAATGATTCTTCTTTTGTGAAGAAATATATCTAAGTCATAAGTTTAACAAGAAATTTAATAATTAAAGAATTATTATTTACCATCTGCTTTTATTAAGTTTTGGGAATTTATAAATGATACAACATTATATTCACTAAATATATGCATCATCTAATAAAACTATAAAGAGTTATAGAATATTTTAGACGATTGCTTGATAGTAGGTTTTGTATTTCTCACACAAAATTCTAAAGTATCAGTGTTTGTCAAGAGAATGAATATTACCGAGAAAAGGTTTACTTGTTAAAACGATAAGTGGGAGAATGATACAACTTATTGAGATTATTGAATCTCCGGCTTAAGTTAAAACAAGACTAAATCAGAAATGTTCTGGAGTATTTTTGCCCGCAAAACTAAGGGAAATAATCTACTACACAAGATGTAGAAGCTTCAGTTAAGACTGTAACAAAATGGGAAGTTCAGGAAAGATTATCGAATCTACTAAATATTTCATCTTAGAAGAAGATGAAACTCGTGCACTACAAGGAAGCAACGATGACGCCCAACTAAGATAGGTATTTCTCAAACCATTTAAAATCCAAAGTGAAGTCCATATGCAAGGAACAAGTTTTGTACTTGGAGAAACCTTCAGAAGGTGTATAAATGGATCTTTGATTATTCATGGATAACGATCCTAAAAGAAAAGGTTTGACAAAAGTATTTTGTAGGAATGGAAGAAATGATCTGATCAAATCTTCGTGTTTAGTAGCAATACTAAAAATATAAATGGGATATGAATGGTGAGTGTTATAGATATAACAAACCAAATTGTTTTTTGAAAAGAGTTCAAAAAGGGATGTATATAAGATACAACCAAAAAGGTTTTGTCAGCAATACCGTAATGATATAATTATTTCAAACCATAAGTATGATTTGAAATAAAATATCAAACAACTGTAATCTGATAAATTAATTGGAGAATTTGAAATTTATCAAAAGACTTGTGGATACAAGAAGTTTAGTGAGAGTTCTATGGCATTTATGATCTTACATATGTATGACGTATCACTTGATCAAAAATAATATAAAGTATATTAGACAAAAAAATCATGTTTCTAAACACTTAGAATTATTGGATGGTAAATCTATATAGATAGATTGTAACATCTGATTATACTAAGAATTGTAATGTGACAAAAGTTTTAAAGAAGTTTAAAAGGATAAAATGTTTTCTCAAAATGTCACATAGCATAACACTATGCAGAAATCAATAGTTGATGAGCATGTATGGATGAATAAAGTTCAATCTACTACAGAAATTGAATTCATCATGTGTGTTATCAAATGTACAAAGCCATATGTTTCCTATAGACTAACTGTTAGTAGTAAGTACCATAGTGATGTCTAAAAGATTCACTAGGGTGATTTCTTAAAGATTTAAGTACCTTGATTGGACGAAGGCTTTGCTTCTTGTCTTTAGAGGATATGAAGAGATTGTTGTAAAGGTTACACAAAATATTTGTTGTAGAAGTTACACAAGACAACTTCATGACTGATAAACTATCAGGCTCTATATTTTGAAATAGTTGTCGGAAATGAACAAAAATTGTGGATCTATAAATGGTATAGCTTGAGGCTTGAGAATATTTTCAATAGAATGTAATCTAGTCCAATAAAAGTTCATTGATTAATTATGATGTAGTTCGAAATGGATATTTACTATATGGAGATATAACAATTGGACTATATGGAGATATAGTGTTACTATAGAATGGACTATATATGGAGATATAGTGTCAACATTAATGTAACAAATGAATTACACAATAAAACCAGATGTTACTGACACAAATAACATCTGGATTTGAAGAGTATCGGATCCCAGTGATGAAGGCTCTCCCACTAGCAAAGCATGAGCAACACCGAACAACCATATGTTAAGAAAAGCATGCAACTAGATTTTTGACTCTAGTGCAAGTGGGGGACTATTGGAAATATACCCTAGAGGCAATAATATTTTTATTATTATATTTCCATATTCATAATTAAAGAGTTTATATTCTATGATATAACTGCTATAATCTTGGAATATGTGATTCAATGGAAAACTCATATGCACGTGTGGAATGATAAACAGTTAAATAAAAGGTTCCTAGTCTTGCCCATGGGACTAGCTCAAGTGTTGTTGGTGATCACATTTTCTGGATCTTAGGATATTGATAAGTGTAACGATAGTCCTAAAGCAACATAGATTATGCCATTGGAAGAACAATCATATTGAATCGACCCAATCTTGTCAGTTATGAATTGAGTTAATATCATCTGTAATCAATTGTAATAACACAGAGTGTTAGCATGTGAATTTGCTCCTTGGACCATGAGAGTATCATAGTCACTTCTTACCGTATGGTGGGCTTTGGGATTGCTCAAACGTCACATGTAACACGGTGATCATAACGACAACTTACAAGTTCATCGGAAAGTTTGACAAGGGACTAGATAGCTCGAGAGTGGGATTTGCTCCTAAGACGATGGAGAGATATTCTTAGGGACCTCTTGGTGTGACGGTATCCGTCATTGTCTGGACAGACATAGGTAACTATGTTACGGGGATGCCAGAACACAATAACGAGAAAGAAGAACAAAACCGGTAACGAGGATTTCGGTATAGTGAGCATGGTGATGATTCAGGAGGATACTGATGCATCCTGGATTTTGTGAAGTATCGTGAAGAAAAGGTAACATCACATGATAACCAAAGGTTCACTCGAATATCATTCTTGTGCTCATAGGGATCGACATGGACTTCCACCGTTCCATTGTCGGTCATTGAAAGAACGATTTCGTTCATGTCTATGGGTTACCAAACCTACTGGGTCACAAGATTAAGGCAATCATGATTTTTTGAGTGTTAGAAGGATGTGAGTGATGAGAATAAATTTGTAGAATTGTTTCATTAATATATAGAATAGTTCGAGAGGATCCGGAAGCTTTTCGGCGTCATCAGAAAAGTTTCGATGAATATCGGGTAATACCGATATATTATATATAGGTAGAAAATGTTTCTGAAGATGTTAAAAAATATATATAAGGGTCTATAAGTATTTAGAATATTTTATATTTAATTTAAATATTAACGGGCCTAAAAAGGCCAAGAGGTGGAAGGCAACTTGTGTCAAAAAGGCCCAAGTGGGAAAGTGCCTCCTTCCCTAAGGAAGGAGGCCGATCTGGGGAAGGGGTGGAGTCAGAATCCTCCTCGCCTAGGCCGGCGCACCAAGGGGGACTCCTTCCCCCTTGGTGGTAGCCCTCCCTCTCCCTCCAACATATATATACACGAGGATTTTGCTCTTTTGTATCTACAAGTTTTGGAGCCTCCTCCAGTTCTTCTAGTTCTAGTTCCAGTTGGTCCTAGTTGACTAATTAGAGAAAGGATAATCCTCTTGTCCTCATAATTAGAAGCCTAGTGTGGTTCTAATCTCGTCCCTCTAATTCTCCAGCGATGATTAGCTCTGGATGACGAAGCGCTGCCAGATTGTCAAGGCTGCATGCTTGCAACCAAGTAGAGAGGACATGCTTTTGGTCTTCATTTCAAGGGGTTATTCATGGGCGGTATGAGGGATCATTCATTGGCGGTTCGAGGGACTCCAAGTACATCTACACCGACATGTTTTTCTTTCGCTACAACTCAGTGATGGTAACGATTGTGATCCCAACCCATTACGCATCTTCATATTGATCTTGGGTGATCGTAGGTGTGATTTTTTGTTTTCTAGTACGTTTCCCAATAGCAAGTACATCTATCCCAATTCTTTTGACAAGGGAGGATCTTCAATCCCGACGTTGGGGATGTAAAGCTACTCCTCCTGCTAGTTCTTGTTTGTTTCAACAAAAAAAACCTCCAGGTACTTGGCACCGGTGATCTTGCTGATGTCGACACCGCCACACACACTTCTCGTTGACGTTAGTTTGTAGCTTGACACATAAGAGCTTGCGCCACAGGCCGAGGCACGACTGTCATCATAAGAGCTTCACATAGCATGACGAAGCACGCCATGTGGAGAAATGGGGTTGGAGTAAGATGGTACAACCAGAGGCAGTAGAAGTGGAGGAAGACCCGGACAAAAGGATGGATTGGAAACTCCAAAACCCGAATGAGAAAAGAAATGAAGCATACACGTTCCTTCTCGATGGGATGGGGGATGATATTCTGCACTACGACGCCGTTGACGGAGACAAGCACAGAATGTGCGAAGGCGGTCTCTGGTGGCGGCAGGTACCCGACGGTGGAGAGTCGGTCAAGCTGACTGTGCATCATTGCCGATGGCTTCCACTTGCCCTTGGTGGCAGATGCTACCTTGGGCACCGGTGCTCTTGCTGGTGTCGACGGCCTGGTCAGCTTTCCGCAGACATCGTTCTTCGGCCATTGCTTTCACTATGGTGGCGTTCTATAACGCGTGGAGGGGAAAGCTTGGTAGAAATTGAGCGCATGGGCACTGAGGGAGTCCCGGATTAGGGGGTGTCCGGATGGCCGGACTATAACCATTGGCCGAACTCCTGGACTATGAAAATACAAGATTGAAGACTTCGTCCCGTGTCCGGATGGGACTTTCCTTGGCGTGGAAGGCAAGCTTGGCGATACAGATATGTAGATCTCCTTCCATTGTAACCGACACTGTGTAACCCTAGCCCTCTCCGGTGTCTATATAAACCGGAGAGTTTTAGTCCGTAGGACGAACAACAATCATACCATAGGCTAGCTTCTAGGGTTTAGCCTCTCCGATCTCGTGGTAGATCTACTCTTGTATTACCCATATCATCAATATTAATCAAGCAGGAGTAGGGTTTTACCTCCATCAAGAGGGCCCGAACCTGGGTAAAAACATCGTGTCCCTTGTCTCCTGTTACCATCCGCCTAGACGCACAGTTCGGGACCCCCTACCCGAGATCCGCCGGTTTTGACACCGACATTGGTGCTTTCATTGAGAGTTCCGCTGTGCCGTCGCCATCAGGAAGGATGCCTCATCCCGTCTTTAAAGACGGCACTGTTGCTAAAGGAGCTTTGGCTATCGGCCAAACTCTCCAGCTAGGCAGTTTTCTTATGACCGCCTGTTCAGCCGCCGCGCCGACGATGACTTCTCGGGTCATCAAAAGCAATCTCCACGTCAACTCGGAACTTGCCAAGCAGTTAGATCCGATGGAGATCTCTTCCTTAAACGAGCTCTTGGATCACATCGCCGCCCTGGGAGTCGCTACAGACTACGATCAGATTGGGCCTAAACCCGATCCGAGAGAGATTAACTCTCCCCAGGTCACCCACCACATCGCAGTGGTGGAGGAACAATGCGGCAAGCCTTCATCTATCTTAAGGACTAGTTATGTCCGGATTCCCGATCCCTCCAAGCCGGATATCCGCGGAGGGGAGGAAATCACTCAAGCCCTGGCACCTGGGTTATCGACCAAAATAAAAGGGTGCATTATCGCCAGGCACCTGGGTTAAATACCAAAAAGCAAAAACCCTCTATAGGGCATGGAACCGTACTGGAGGGATGGCTCAATGGACCCTGTAAAATTCATAGTACAGAGGGCGCCACACCAACTCATAGCCTTAGAGCATGTTGGATACTCCGGCAGGTGGCCAGAAGTGGCGAGGAGCTTCTAACTCCAGAGTTCACCGAGCACCAGCCCAGGGATACCAGTACGGTATTAACAGTCTTCGAGACTTTCGCATCAAATAATATGCGGAAACGAACACTCCGCAGCCTTGCCGAAGTCTACCAAGTAGCAACAATAAACCCATGGAGTGACACGGCTATTACCTTTAATGCTAGTGATGAACCTAAATTCCGAACAGCCCGAGAACCAGCCGCATTGGTCCTCAGTCCAATAGTGGATGGCTTTCGCCTTACCAAGGTACTCATGGACGGTGGCAGCGGATTGGACCTCATCTATGAGGAAACCCTTCGAAAAATGGAAATAAATTGGAGCCGCATTGAGCGAAGCAACACAAACTTTAGAGGAATAATCCCCAGTCGGGAAGCGTGTTGTACAGGAAAAATCACACTGGATGTGGTGTTCGGCACGCCGGATAATTACAGGTCTGAGGAGGTCACGTTTCTAGTGGCCCCGTTCAGCAGCGGATACCATGCTCTATTAGGGCGAGAGATATTCACAAATTTTCAAGCTATACCCCATTACGGGTACATGAAGCTCAAAATGCCCGGACCCAACGTAATCATCACTCTTGCTAGTGACCCGGAAATAGCACTCCGCGCCGAAAATAAGACAGCCGCACTGGCTCTTGAGGCACTATCCGAAGCCCTAGCGGCCGAGGAACTGACTGCATTGTGCTCCATGGTGAACAGGGACGACGTGATACTCGATAAAGATCCAAGTCCACCTCCTTTAAACCGGCAGACGAAATAGTCAAATTCCAAGTCCATCCAACGGACCCTACAAAAACGGCCTCCATCGGGGTGCAATTAAACCCTGATGTAGTCGCCGCACTACGAGAATTCCTACGCGAAAATTGGGACATTTTTGCCTGGCACCCTTCAGACATGCCAGGAATCCCACGCCGGCTGGCCGAGCACAGCCTAAACATCCTAAAAGGATTCAAGCCAGTCAAGCAGGCTCTTCGGCGTTTCTCTAAACCTAAGAGACAAGCCATGGGAGAGGAGCTAGCCAAACTACTAGAGGCCGGATTCATTAGAGATATAAAACATCCGGACTGGCTAGCAAACCTGGTGATGGTACCAAAGAAGGACAAATCATGGCGCCTATGCGTCGATTTCAAGGACCTCAACAAGGCTTGCCCAAAGGATCCCTTCCCCCTCCCCCGCATCAATCAAATTATCGACGCTACTGCAGGACACGATTCATTGTGTTTCCTCGATGCATACTCCGGTTACCATCAAATTAAGATGACAGAGCCAGACCAAGCCGCAACGGCATTCATCACCCCATACGGCCCATTCTGCTTCAACACAATGCCCTTCGGGCTCAAAACGCCGCCGCAACATATCAGCGCATGATTCGAACATGTATGGCAAACCAGATCGGCAAAACAGTGGAGTCATACGTAGATGACATGGTTGTCAAAACCAGGCATGTCGAAACTCTAGTAGACGACTTGAGGCTCACATTCGATAACCTCCGAACATATGACGTCAAGCTCAACCCGGAAAATGCGTTTTCGGCGTACCAGCCGGAAAGCTCTTGGGCTTCATTGTATCCGACAGAGGAATTGAAGCAAACCCAGCCAAGATCCGAGCTCTGTCACAATTGGATATTCCAAAGGACCTCAAACAAATACAAAAATTGACTGGATGCGTGGCGGCTCTAAGCCGCTTTATCTCCCTCTTGGGAGAAAAAGCATTACCCCTTTATCGCCTCCTCCGGCGCACCGAACACTTCGAGTGGACGGATGCCGCCACGGCCGGACTCGAAGAAATAAAAGCCATATTGGCAACAAACCCGGTCCTAGCCGCGTCTAACATCGGCGAACCAATGCTATTATACATTGCGGCAACTTATCAAGTTGTAAGCGCAGTGCTCATCGTCGAACGAGAAACGGACGGACACAAATTCCCCCTTCAAAAACCAGTTTACTACGTGTCCACTGTCCTCACTCCATGCAAGTCACTATACCCGCATTATCAAAAGATAGCGTATGCGGTGTTTATGGCATCCCGGAAGCTGCGACACTACTTTCAAGAATGTTCGATAATAGTAGCCTCCAAAGTACCTCTTAACGATATTATAAACAACCGCGACGCGATGGGCCGGATTGCCAAATGGGCCATTGAGCTCCTCCCGTTCGACATAACCTATAAGCCACGGCGAGCTATTAAGTCGCAAGTTTTGGCCGACTTCGTCGCCGAATGGACTGAAGCCGAACTCCCTAAAGAGTACGACACATATTCCAACTGGATCATGCACTTCGACGGCTCCAAAATGTTAGCTGGTTTGGGGGCTGGCGTCGTTCTGACGTCCCCAACAGGAGATACAATTCAATACGTACTCCAGATAATGTATACGGACTCCAACAACGCAGCCGAATACGAGGCCCTTCTACATGGTCTCCGGATGGCAGTCTCCATGGGCATCCAATGCCTAGAGGTGCGCGGGGATTCGAACCTCGTGATATCCCAAATAAATTGAGACTTTGATGCCAAGGATCCGAAAATGGCATCTTATCGCAACGCCGTTCTAAAAATGTCAACTCGGTTCGAGGGGCTCGAATTTCATCATATAGCCCGGGAAAACAATCAGGCAGCAGGCGTCTTGGCACGCATAGGCGCAAAGCGCGATGCAGTCCCCCCCCAACATTTTCTTGGAGAGGCTATTCAAGCCATCCGTATCATGGGAAGGGGAATCCGGAAATAACGCCCGGACCCAACCGCACCGCCCGACACTGAACATTCTGACACAACGGGAGGCTCTGCCAACGAAGTAATATCCTCAGCCCACATAATAATGGCAGTCATTGCCCTGTGGACAGAACCATTCCTAGCCTACCTAACCAGTCAGGAACTTCCCGAGGACCAAAACAAAGCACGCTGCATAGTGTGGCGATCTAAGGCCTATAAAGTCCATGAGGGAGAGCTTTATAAGAAAATCACCACCGGAGTCCTTCAAAGGTGCATCTCCGAAGAGGAAGGGCGGAATCTTCTGGCTGAAATTCATGCCGGACTCGACGGGCATCACGCTGCAGCCCGGGCCCTTGTAAGCAAGGCCTTCCGTACAGGATTTTATTGGCCGACGGCCCAGGCAGATGCTCAGGACTTAGTCCAACGATGCGTCGGCTGCCAGCTCTTTGCTAACCAAAGCCATATGCCACCCACCACCCTCCAAACTATACCCATCACCTGGCCCTTCACGGTCTGGGGGCTTGACATGGTTGGACCCCTTAAAGGAGGAACCCACAAGCAAAAATACCTACTGGTCATGGTGGATAAATTTACCAAATGGATAGAGGCCAAGCCTGTTAAGACGGCCGAATCCGGACCGGTGATAGACTTCATATCAGGGGTCGTACACCGTTACGGCGTCCCCCACAGCATCATCACTGATAACGACACGAACTTTATGTCCGACGAGGTCAAACTCTGGTGCAAAAACATGGGCATCAAGCTCGACTACGCTTTAGTCTATCACCCACAAACTAACGGTTAAGTCGAGCGAGAAAATGGTCTAATCAGGAGCGGCATCAAACCCAGATTAGTGCGGTCCCTCAAGGAATCTAACACGCACTGGGTAGAAGAGCTCGACTCCGTACTCTGGGGGCTGCAGACCACACCGAATCGCACCACCAGATTCACATCATTCTTTATGGTATACGGCGTAGAGGCAGTTCTGCCATGCGACATAATTCATGACTCACCTCGCGTGCGCATGTACGAAGAAAGAGAAGCTGAACTTAATCGGCAGGACAGTTTGAACGCCTTGGAGGAGGAGCGTGACGTGGCAAAAGCCCGTTCCACATTCTATCAACAGCAGGCTCGAAGATATCAAAGCAGAGAAGTACGGGCCAAAACTTACAATGTTGGCGAGTTAGTTCTACGCCTGCCGGACAAGAAAAAGGACAAACTCAACCCCAAATGGGACGGTCCCTTTATTATTGACCAAGTCCTGACTGGTGGAGCGTACCGTCTGCGAGTTGCATCGGATAACCGACTCGAGCCGAACCCATGGAACGCAGCCCGTCTCCGAAGATTCTACGCCTAGCACCGGACTCTGTGTTCGTCTCCTTCCTCTGTCTATTTTTTACACATTAGTTGTCTTACATTTCTCTCCTTGTCCCTCCGTTTCTCTTACAGCCTTTAAAGGCTTGTTCGCGCCTTGTTCGCACACAATTGACGCGCTATCCGCGCTCATTATACCTGGGGGCTTCTTTAACAGAAGCTTGTTTATACGGGCCTCATGCCCAACACATGTGTCACACTTCCGCATGTACCTTTTATTCACCATTATATGCATCGATATGACTTAAGTTTTGGCCAAGCTGGGTTGCCTGGCTTCTGTGCTTACCCCTACGTTCACGATTTTTCGTCTAGGCGGTAAAGGGAGCACCTCTGCGATTGTTACTGCCGGATCAGCCGGATGTGTACCTCAGACTGGGTGAAGCCGAAAGCTAGCGTTCTTAAGGGAATATTCGGTCGGTGAACTATAGATGATTTCTCACTCATTTATTTATCCGCCCCGAGATGCTTTTCTGCTTTTTTCGCAGTCCGGACATGCACTTTAGGGCATATGCCTCCCAGGGAAAGGAACCCCTAACGGAGTTATTCTCCCTGGAAGATGTTTCTTACTAACCATGTAATATAACATAACTAGTTGGGCACTTGTCTGTTCAAGCACTAATGACCCCTACGCCTGGTCTCCATGCATGCCCCGGTTCTTACATAACCGAGAGGGTATTCGGACACACTTCGGACTATCGGGTCCCGAGGTTGAAGCCAAAAGGTCCGCCATGACAAACGATCTACAATCCGGCTAGAAGGCATTTTACATGTCATCTTAAATTACATAGTCAATTTGACTGGGTATATTCCTCTTCAATACCATCCAACAGGCTATCTAGTTTACATTCCTGTTGGGAATATTTGGCGGCCAACTCTACCTGGCCGTACACTAAACTCACAGGGATCTCCTTCCCATCGGTCCCCACAGGTCCGACCTCGGCCATGTGGTTTGGGTCAGCCTTCGTGTACTGCGTCTTCACCATGGCCCAGGCCTCCCTGGCGCCTTGACGGCAAGCTAATATATTCCATAATCGGAAGCACCGCCACGCTCCCTTCAGCTTCTCTGCAAGCTCTCCAAGGCCTTCGGGCATGGAGACGGATGGCCACAAGGCCTGGGCGACGCCTTGCATTACCTGCCGAACTCGTTCGTGCAGTTGTAAGAGCTCGGGAAGAAGGTCACCGTAGAACCGGGCATGTCCTTTGCAGGCCGACCTGTCATCATACCTACAGACATAACTGTGTCAATCGACTTCCTCACCGAAATTTTTTCGAAGTTCGTTCGAGCACTTACTAAAAATGTCACGTCGAAGGCGCCGATTCTCCTTCACGGAGTCCGACAGCTGAGCACGAACATCCTTTAGTTCCTCGCCCAGCTGGGTGTTGGCATCTTGGAGATTCTTCTTCTCTTGCCTCACCTTCGTAAGCACGCTCTCGCCGGCCTTTAACCGGCGCAAGAGTTGTTGCTTGTCCGGATCCACTCCGGCGCCATCTGCAATGTTATTGTTAGATTTGCACACATGCCGCACTTCACAACATACTTATCTTTCGAAACATATATTACCAGAGGGGGTCTCGTTGGCCTCCCCTGTCGCGGCTAGTGCGGCCTCAAGTTGGGCTTTGCACTCTTCCAGCTCCTGGGACAGTTGGGTATTCTTTTCTGTAAGATCCTGCATAACAAATGATCCTTAAATCAGTTATTCCAACTATTTCAAGTCTCGGGGGCTACTGACATATATAACCATCAAATTTTCTCACCCGTATGTCTTTTACATACTGCTCCGTGGCTCTGGCTAGACCATTTTAAGCGGCACGTAGGTACGCATCTCCCATATTGAAGGCATCCAATGCCTCTTGGGAGAAACAAGCGTCACGAAGAACCGTCCGGCGACGCCTGTGGTTCATGGCACTCTCCACCTCGGAATTGGTGGCAGACAGCCCATCCGCATCCTCTGTCGGAGGAGTGTCCGGTGCGCGCCTCGTGTTCGCCTCCGCTGCCGGACCCGGCCTTGGAGCCTGGCTGCTGGAGGCACGATTGGCAACCTCTCCGGATATAGTCCGGCGAGCACTCTTTTTCCTGAAGAGAGCATGAACCTTAGCATGCCTTGAGGTAATAAAACCTGGGAATAAAATGGCATGCCATACCATTGCGCCGGCGTCTCAATCCGGACCGCACTTCTTTTCATCCTGCTGGGCCTTGCTGCCCCTTGTCGGCTGGCCACCGCAGGCTCGGCCCTCCGCCTCAAGGACTTCCCCTGCAAAAATGCCCCTGGTATACAGTGATCAAAAATAAGCATGGATGGATCATCTTAAAAGTACTGGGACTTCGGTCTCGGTTACTTGTGAGGCTGGAAGTAGTCTGGGATAATTGGCTGTAATGGCCACTAAGGCGTTGTCCTTGCTCAATTGATGAAACACACCATCGATCAGCTCCACAGATAAGTCCGGGTCCTCTTGGGAGACCGGGTCAAAGGACCGTTCTGGGTCCTCGGGTTGTGGAGGAGGGTTGTTTATCTCCTTTACAACCTGTGTAGCTCCTGCGTTGAAATTGCTAGACTAAATACTTAACTATGGGAATATGAAACGGATGGGCGAGTGAAAGTGTCCGCTTACCCAGCTTGGAGGATTGTACATAGAAAATCCGCCCCGTGGGTTAACACGGAGGAATTCCTCCTCTTCTCCCTTGTACAAAGCGGACAAGATCTTTATTAGAGCGGCAGCCGATTCCGGCCCCTTACGGCCGCACCGGGTGGCGTCGTCCTCCCCGTTGAAATCCCACATGGGGTGGCCTCTATATTGAAGCGGCTGCACCCCCCGCATAATGCATGTGGCCATGACCTCGATCATGGTCAGTCCGGAATGAGCTAACAATCTTATCCGGCTCATCAGGTAAAGGACGTCCTTGTCATTTTCCTCCTGAGGGCTCCATGGACGCCAGCTTAGGTGCTTCTTCAAAGGAGCATTATCGAACTCAGGGAGGCCGATCCGAACAGGGTCCGGCAGGGGGACATCTTCTATATAAAACCATTCTGAAGGCCAGTCTTCGGACGCCTTCTTTGGGGTTCCGGATAGATATCCGGTCCCGGCAATGCGCCATAGTTCGGCTCCGCCCACTTGATATATCGACCCCTCCTGAGAACGGGGCACAAGGCAGAACAACTTCTTCCACAGCGCGAAATGAGCCTCGATGCCCAAAAACAGCTCGCAAAGGGCTACGAAGCCCACAATATGCAATATGGAGGCAGGCGTAAGGTTGTGCAACTAGAGGCCGTAGAACTCCTAGAGCCCCCGGAGAAACGAATGAATTGGAAATCCGAGCCCTCTTATCAAATAAGGGACAAGTCATACCCGCTCTCCTTTGGGGGGATTGGGGACGCTCTCCGCTTGCTCTCCACCATTATAGGTGGCAAGCCTGGCTCGAACCGGGACCATGTAGGCCGGGGGGAGAAACCCCTTGGCTTGGAGCACCCCTAGCTCCCTGTGCGGGATGGAGCATCTCTCCCAATCTCCAGGCCGAGGGCTGGGAGGGCGAGAGGAGGAGCAGCGTCGACTAGCCATGATGGAATGGATCTCTGTCGAATGCGCTCTAATGAATGCTCACGAAGGGAAGATGGTGTGATTCAGATCTAAATCCCCGTCTCTTTTATAGGCAGCTCATTTGCGCAGCTAGGGGGGTAAATGAAAAAACACCGTGGCTTTTCGCATTCGTTTGACACGTGGAAGATGGCCATTATTGGGCGTAGAAGCCAAGGAGCGCAACATTCACCAGAAGTCGGACACTATTCAACAGGTATATGGAATTCGGAGAAGAACCCGCCTTGCAATGCCGAAGACAAATCTGCGCGCCGGACTCATCGTCATTGAAGCCTGGTTTGGGGGCTACTGAGGGAGTCCCGGATTAGGGGGTGTCCGGATGGCCGGACTATAACCTTTGGCCGGACTCCTGGACTATGAAAATACAAGATTGAAGACTTCGTCCCGTGTCCGGATGGGACTTTCCTTGGCGTGGAAGGAAAGCTTGGTGATACGGATATGTAGATCTCCTCCCATTGTAACCGACTCTGTGTAACCCTAGCCCTCTTCGGTGTCTATATAAACCGGAGAGTTTTAGTCCGCAGGACGAACAACAATCATACCATAGGCTAGCTTCTAGGGTTTAGCCTCTCCGATCTCGTGGTAGATCTACTCTTGTACTACCCATATCATCAATATTAATCAAGCAGGAGTAGGGTTTTACCTCCATCGAGAGGGCCCGAACCTGGGTAAAAACATCGTGTCCCTTGTCTCCTGTTACCATCCGCCTAGACGCACAGTTCGGGACCCCCTACCCGAGATCCGCCGGTTTTGACACCGACATGCACTATGGAGCCTAGGTGCGAGGAAGAAGATAACTACGATGGTAAAGGGAGCATAAAGCTTGCTGTAAACCTCTCATAGGATTGAAGCGCTCACTTTCTTCCGCATTAAACCAGACCCAACATTTAGTGATTACACATTGCATAATGAAATTACCCAATTCTCTCGGAAGCCTAGTCTCACCATATTCTCCTTCGAAAAGGCCAGTCAACCCGGTCATAAGCTTTATGCATATCAAGTCTGATAGCACACATACCCTCTTTGCCTTTGCTCTTGTTCTTTATTGTACGAAAGCACTCATAAACCACTATATACATTGTTCGTAATCATTCTTCCAGGCACAGAAGCACTCCGAGTTGGACTAATAGTCTCTAATAGAAAAACCTTCAAACGAGTCGACACCATTTTTGCAATGATTTTATACACCACATATACAAGTTGACAGGTCAAAATTGGGTTACATGTTTTGAAGAATTAACCTTCGAGATCATCACAATGAGAGTATCATTTCATCGAGGATGAAATAGTGCACATATTTACCATTTGCAGAACCTCCTTGGTTTTTGATGATGTGTCATAAAAATTGATGCAAGTGTTCACAGACTGTCACTACTAGGGAAAAGCCTAGCAGCGCTGGTTTTTGGCCTATCAGTAGCGCGGGAAAGCGCGCTACTGATAAGGCGCTACAGTTAAAGCTTAGCAGTAGCACCTGCTGGCACACGCTGCTGCTATATCTACTTAGTAGTAGTGCTTTCCCAAACAAGCGCTACTGCTAATTACTAGTAGCGCTTTCGAGAACAATTGCTACTACTATTATCCCTAGTTCCATTTCTTTTTTATTTTAGGTCGTATTCGTACACCTGTATACATTTTTTCATACAGTAGCAATTTAGAGATTGTTTTAACATCATAATGAGTTATTAAATCACTAGGTGAAAGAACTTTGGATTAGTTTCAAGTGCATGGATCCAAAGTAACCAATGGTCACTTTGGATCCATCCATTCGAAACTAATCCGCGGTTCTTTCACCCAATGACATAATAACTTATCATCATCATCATAATATCATTAACAACTTATCATCATAATATATCATTGTCATATAGCTCCTCATAATCATCATTTATGTCCATGATGAGACATCATATAACAACTTCATCACTAGTTATAATAACAACTCCTCCTCCTCATCATCATAGTACTCATAATCACTACTCCTACTCAGCATCACCATCAAGTCTAAGACACTGTAGTCATATATAATCAACACTAACTAATTGTTCTTAATATTTAGGACCTACTCCTCTCTCCTAGCTAAAATACCATAAAAAAGGCAAACCGGTCCTTCACAGTAATGGAGAATGGACATAAACCTATCTCCAACTTGTGGCTTGCGCACATTCATTTTGTCTCCAATTATTTGCGTGTGCGCATTCATCACTTTGCTCCATTCTTTGATTTTGAGCCTTTCATCATTTGAAGAAATCGAGTATGCAGTATGGTAAGCCTCTGAAGGAGTTGGTCGTAAGCTAACCATATGCATATCACCTTTGGTACATAGCATGTCAGGCACAACCTGCTTCGTGAGCCTCTGTTCAAAACCGAAAATAGTAACATATATAGTTAGCAATGTAGTTTACTTAAGAATAATGTATGCAATGAAGTTACCATCATTAACAAAATCTTACCAAGTTTTTGTCAATGAAGTTACCATCAAGCAATTTATGGACTAGTGGCACGTATCTAGTATAATTTGGGCTGATAGAGTGACTGGTTTTGAAGGCCTCAACATCTTCTATGAATGAGACAAGATAACCTTTCTCCTCACAATTAAGCTTGGAGTCATAGCTGTAGTATGTGATGTCTACTACCTTCCGAGTATTTCTTGAAGATAAGAAATAAGCTGACAATTATAAATAAATAAGTTTGGTACGGACGAACACCAAATATTTTTATATTAACAACATAAACTACTGAACTTAACAAATTAGTTTGACAAACTCACATCTAGGTAAAACTGCAGGCATGTCCACATCCACCCAGATGTCGATATTATCATCATCATCATAATCTTAGGGATGAATATCAAATCTTATTCACATTCCCTCCTCAAATCCATATGCCTTGCAGAGAGCTTCCCAATTAGAGCAACCGAAATGGGAGCGATCAACCGCATTGTAGAACTTAACCAGAAACTCATAACCATGTTTAGTTCTTAAGTGAGCCCTCCTTGTCTCCACATTCTCAAAGTCATCTAAACCAAAACCAAGCTTCTCCAATACATATGGTCTAGCATGGCACAAGATGTACTAGTCGAATTGAAAAAAATCCATAAATTACACGTTGAACAAAAGAAGCACAAGTGATGATATTTATTATGATGAAATGCTTGTCGTTGCGTACCGTACAAACATCGAAGGTCTTTTCCAGCTTCACGATGAAAAACCTATCATTTTGTAGGTGAGGAAACCTGTCGCACACACCACAGTCATCGTAGCAGTACCCGCACTCCGGGATCCCATCGTCATCAGACATCTCCTGTGTTCAAAATTCAAAGATTATAACTCGAAGGCAAAACCCAAAAAATCCGGCATGACCTTTGCTAAAAAAGACATATCGAGTGCCTGAAATTTGCCGGAACAGAAATTAATCAACACTCTGGCAAAACATAGGCCACTTATCGATGATCATTGCATTTCAATGGTTCAAAATATGAAAAAATAAACATTTGAAAATATCTTATATATAATCCTAACACTAAATAAACTAGTTTTATTAACTACTTACTAAATAAACTAGTTCTATTAAGCACTTACTATAAATAAACTAGTTTTATTAAGCACTTACCAAATAAACTAGTTCTATTAAGTACCTAATATAAATAAACTAGTTATATTAATCACTTACTAAATAAACTATTTTCTATTAAACACTTGCTAAATTTTTTACTACCCTAGTTCTACCCTAAATTTTCTTACTTCTATTTTATTCAAAAAACCTACGATTTGCAAGAACA
>NC_041385.1:142338819-142355703 GCF_002162155.2 Triticum dicoccoides
AGGAGGGAGTACCTCGGTGGTGGACGGACCACGGCGGCGGCGGCGATGGACGACGACGGTTATCAGCGCGCACGAGAGTGAGGGGAGAGTGAGTGAGAGAGAGGGGTCGGCCGCGCGCGTGGGTATAAGGTAGGGTTAGTAGTAGCGCAGGTAGCAAAACGCGCTGCAGCTAATGAGAATAGCAGTAGCGATGCGCTGGGATGAATACTACTGCTAAGTTGGACTAGCAGTAGCGCTTTGCTACTAAAAGCGCTACTGCTAAGTTGTCTGTCAATGCAAACATACATTGGCCATCAATGATCTTTTTGTGTACAATCTGAATTGTCAATATGAGTCCTCTCCGGTAGGAACCGGAGAAGACTCATATTGCGGCCACATAGAGTTCAGTGAAGACCAAGTGGTTGTGATAGTTTGAGGAGTAACATATTTAAGGTGGTAAACACCCTGTTCGCGGAGCGAGGTGAGACTAAACTTGTGGGCTGAACTTAGCAGTAGGGAGTTTCAAAGAAGTGCGCTGCTGCTAACATCTGTAGCAGTAGCACGGTCCATTATAGGGCGTTACTGCTATAACTAGCTGGACGGCCAGGTCATGACAATTAGAGCAGTAGCGCAGTTTTGTGGGAACACGCTACTGCTACTTTTCTTTCAGCAGCGCGTTTTCCTGGAGCACGCTGCTGCTAAATAGCAGTAGCATTGTATTTTGAAGATCGCTGCTGGTAAGATTCTGTGTATAAGGTTTTCCCTAGTAGTGTGTATTATATTTGTCAACAAAATCATTAGTCAAGGAGTACTCATTGCAAAGATCACTCCCACCTCCCCAGGTTGTGACAAGTGGCGCATGTATGTGCGCCACTTGTTGCAACCTGTGAGTTTTCCCTTTTTTCGTAGATTCATTTATTCAAAATGTTTTATCTCTTAAACCATGCATCCAAATCTCGAACCGTTTTCATCGCTGGATTCCTCGCGTTGAGATCTTTAAAACTGGATCCCATGTTGATAGGTTTTGATGATCTTTTTTTTCATGAAAAAACTCGAAAGAAAAAACCGAACCGGGAGCACGGTTTTTTCCCTTTCCAAAAGAGGCACGCCCGTGCCTCTCGCGGAAGCAAAACCGTGCCTCTCACAGAAGGAAAAAGAAGAAGAGAAAACACCTTTTTTTTGTTTCCGAGGAGGCACGGCCGTGCCTCTCGCGAAAGCACAACCATGCCTCTCGCGAAAGCAAAACCGTGCCTCTTGCGAAAGAAAAAAACTAGAAAATGCGTTTATTTTTCATTTCCGAGAGGCACGGCCGTGCCTCTCGTGAAAGCACAATCGTTCTTCTCGTGGAAGCAAAACCGCGCCTCTCTCGGAAGGGAGAAAAAAACCCAGAAAACACGGTTTTTTGTCTTCGAGAGGCACGACCATGCCTCTCGCCAAAGCACAACCGTGCCTCTCTTGGAAGCAAAGTCGTGCCTCTCGCGGATGAAAAAAGAACAACAGAAAACATGTTTTTTTCCGTTTCCGAGAGGCACGGCGTGACTCTCGCGAAAGCAAAACCTTGCCTCTCGCGGAAGCAAAACCGTGACTCTCACGGAAGGAAAAAATGCATTTTTTCACGCAAAGTTAAGGAAGACCGGTGGAAAACCAAAACGTCGAAAAAACCCAAAAAAAGTTTAAAAAGACAAAAACGCGTGCGAAAAAATAAAAAAAATCCGGAGGGAGCGCCCAGAGCACGACACGTGGCGAACGGTTGAGAGCGTGCCAAGTGGCGCTGATCATTGTGAGGCTCCCAAAGGAGAGCTCGTTAAGAGCATCTCCAGCCGCGCCCCCAACAGTCCCCAGGCGATTTTTCTGCGCCGGCGTCAAAAAAACACCCCAGTCATGCCCTCAAGACGCTGAATTCCGCCGGCTCGGCCCGTTTTTGGGCCCGACAATCGCATGCCGAACCCGCGCGCACTGGGGGGGGGGGCACTCGAGGGCTCCGGCGCAAGGGAAAAGCGCACCTGGGGCCACATTGGCAGGCGAAAAGTCAAGCCGACCGTCCAGATTCGCCTCCGCCCCCTCCCCCCATGCTCGACCGCCACCCTGCCGATCACGGCGCCGTCCACCACCCACCGCAGCTAGATAGGCCATTCCACGCCGGAAATGAGAAGAGGTTTCGCCGAGGCAACCTCTCTACCGCCGCCCGAGCAACTTTTCCGGCATTTCGCCCGCGCAGGGGCTGTGCACCGGCGGGTGTGCGCCCACCTCGCCCACAAGGTGTTCGGTGATTTGTCTTCCCGGCCTGGCGATGGACTCGGACGACGAGGAGGCGCTCGCGGCATTGCTGGAGGAGGAAGCCGAAGCCGACGTCCAGGAGCAGGAGCATCTCATGGTGCAGGCCGCCGTCGTCGGCCTGCTCGCGAGCAGTGAAAAGCCACGGCGAGGTGGCTCGGCGCGGGGGCGGGTGAAAGCAAAGAATCGGCATCTCTGGAAGGCTACTGCATGCTCTACCCCGACTACTTCGCCGACGCTCCATTGCACAGCGAGAAACATTTCGGCGTTGTTATCAGATTAGTCGGAAGCTTTTCCTCAGGATTGTGAATTCCATCCGGGAGTTCGATAGCTACTTCAAGTGCAAGAAGGATTGCACCGGCACAGTTGGATTCACCTCAATCCAGAAGTGCACGACAGCTATGAGGATGCTTGCATACGGAGCTCCCGATGATTCACTCGACGACTATGGGCGCATGGCCGACTCCACCACCATTGAGTGTTTCTACAAGTTCTGCAGGGCAGTGGTGACAGTGTTTGGACCGCAATACTTGCGAACACCCAATGCGGAAGACACTGCTCGGATCCTAGCACATAATGCAGCAAGAGGATTTCCTGGGATGCTTGGAAGCATCGACTGCATGCATTGAAAATGGAAAAGCTGTCCATTTGCTTGGCAGGGGTTAAACAAGGTGCCAAAGGCGGTTGCAGTGTGGTACTTGAGGCAGTGGCCACACAAGACCTCTGGATTTGTCACTCTTTCTTTGGGATGCCAGGAACTCACAATGACATCAACGTCCTGCAGTGTTCCCCTGTCTTTGCCAAGCTTGTTGAAGGTCATTCTCCTCCGGTGAACTTCGAGGTCAATAGGCGGCACTACAACAAGGGGTACTACCTAGCTGATGGCATCTATCTGAGATGGTCGACATTTGTGAAGACTATCTCAAACCCTGTGCCAGGAGGCAAGAATGCCTTCTTTGATGCTTGCAGGAAGGATGTCGAGCGGGCATTTGGTGTGCTCCAATCTCGATTTGCCGTTGTCCGGTACACTGCTCAGACCTGGTCGAAAGATCAAATGTGGGAGATCATGACTTGCTGTGTCATCTTGCACAACATGATCATTGAGAGCGAGCAGGAAGAGCCAGTGTTTGACACAGAACCATATTAGAGGCAGGGTCCTCTTGTCCAAGTTGATCACCAGCTACCGGCAACCTGGACTGCCTACCTCAATATGCGTCAGGAGATCCGAGACCCACGGGTGCATCAAGAACTGCAACACGATCTGGTGGAGTACCTATGGAGGCTCAAGGGCGACGCCGGAAATGACATGTGATGAAATATGAGTTTTTATTTGTCGAACTATATAATTTGTATTGAACTATGAAATATGATTTTCTGTGATGAACTATGGAGGCAAAAACACATGGAAACACGCCGAACCACGCCGAACTGTATGATGAACTATTTGATCTATTTGTTGAACTATTTATGAAGAATTCACGCCGAAACACGTCGAATATGGGCCGATTCACGCATATATGAGGCCGTTTTTCGACGAAAGGGGCCGAATAATGGGCCGAAATCGGCGCTTGGGGGCGACGGCTGAATGCCGAACCGCCCCCAGAGCCGATTTTGCCGCCGACTCGCCCCAGTAGGCGATTTTTATGCCTCCTGGGGGGAGGGGGAGGGGGGCAACGGCTGGAGATGCTCTAACTAGTTGCTCTCGTTTGTCAATCTTCAGTTTAGAGGGTTGGCCGGACAATAGATGAGCCAAGGCATGGTGAAAGAGTAAAGTTTGATATATAAGCAACTAAACGGGCTAGTAAATTTCTAGAAGCGCAGGCACTGCAGTACGAGTTGGTGGCCCAAACGGACCAAACCGAACGGTCTAAACCCGAAAGGCAGGCCGTCCCTCTCTCGTTTTTCCCATCTTCCGCCCCACCCGATCAAAAACCCCAACGATCAGAGAGAGGGAGAGACAAGGGGAGTAGTACTGCACCGCACTGCACAGCGAGGAGAGAGAGCGCGGCGCGGGGGCGCCCATAAATGCGGCGAGTCGGTGGATCCAGCCAGCCCAGCCCAGCCCACCCCCCACCTCCATTGCCACTGTTCCGAGCGAGGACGCCCCTCCATAAATCCCCTACCACCGCACCACCCACCCCTGCCACCGCCACCATTTGCTGCTAGCTACTCCTACTTGCTGCTGCTGCGGCGGCGAGGAGAGGGCAGTGGCTAGGGTTTTGGCGGGCGCGTGGCGATGTGGGCGGCGGAGGCGCCCTTCTCGCGGTCCGGGTCGTGGCGGGAGGCAGAGGACGAGCAGGAGGCGCTGCGCTGGGCCGCGCTGCAGCGCCTCCCCACCGTGGCGCGTGCCAGGAGGGGCCTGCTCAGGTCGCCCGCCGTCGCGCCCGGCGGCACCGGCGCGGGCGGCCCGGTCGAGGGCGACGACGCGCTCTGCGAGGTCGACGTCACCGGCCTCTCCTCCGGCGACCGCACCGCGCTCGTCGACCGCCTGCTCGCAGACTCCGGCGACGCCGAGCAGTTCTTCCGCCGCATACGCGCCCGCTTCGACGCGTGAGTACACCAAACCGTGCATCTGCATACTACATTTTTTCGCTCCCGCATCGGTGCACCATAGTCATCAGCGTGCCTTCCTCGGTCTCTGCGCGCGCGCGCTCTGCAAATCTACTAGGCTGACCGCTGACTACAGGGTCCCGCTGCCGCCACAATTGGCTGACACATGGGCCCAACCGACGCATCCATCCGCTGCTTGAAAATGGTCGCTCCATCTCCATGCCGTCTGCATGTTTTTTAGTGGCAGAAGATTGTAGGTTTCTGCTCGACCTTGTTCTAGGAAAAAAATTCTAGATGTGCATAATTGGAGCCGCTGACAATGGCCCCACTGCCCAGACTTGCCATTTGTTGGCTTGCAGATTTGCAGCCCACTCATGCAGCTACACCTAGATCGAGCTGCATAGGTTTTGGTTTCCAGCGCAAAAATTGTTCGGTTCTGCTTTGTGCTGAACCCTTTTTGTTTTGTTCATCGATGCAGGGTGCACATAGAGTTCCCCAAGATCGAAGTGAGGTACGAGGACCTGACGGTGGACGCGTACGTGCATGTCGGCAGCAGGGCGCTGCCCACCATCCCCAACTTCATATGCAACATGACAGAGGTAATTGGCCCGTGATCCGCAGCTGGAAATACAAGTTTCCACCCCTCCCAGTTCTCTATCTAGGTGAAAGTAATATCGGTCACGGGTTTCTGTTACGATTTAATTACTACCCTAGGTTTACTGTGTATGAAACTGGGGATTGTGCTGCAAGTAGGAGCTCTGCCCGTGAAGTGAGTCATTTACCGAAAGCAGAGCAATTGCCAATGTACCGTTGAGGTTCTTACTTTATTTTTCTGTGAAATTAAGGCATTTCTGAGGCACCTGAGGATCTACAGAGGGGGAAGAATGAAGTTACCTATATTGGACAACATTAATGGGATCATTCGCCCATCAAGGTACAATTGAAAACTAACTGGTGCTTTTCCGGTGCATCGACTAAGCTCTGACAGAGTTCTTTGTGAAGAGAAGTTACTAATTCTGATAAATTTTATATTCTTTTCTTGCTGCAGAATGACACTGCTTTTGGGCCCTCCAAGTTCCGGGAAGACCACCTTGCTTTTAGCACTTGCCGGTCGACTTGGTCCTGGACTAAAGGTGTGATATCAGATTAATTACATTTTTTTATGCTCATTACTCATAGATGATGGGAAAATCTTTGCTATCCGATCACTTTGGAGCAAATCTGTATGTGTGTATCACTTGATGATAAGTGGAGTGATAGATTGGCATTATCCTTCTCGTGTTATCTGATGGAAACACCCATCCCTATTATATTAGAAGTTCAGAACTCTGTTATCAGCTACCCTAAGCCTTCTCTGCTTTTGTTGTACTATATGTAAAATTATTTTATAAAATTTATAAAAATGCAGTAGGGAGAAATCCCCTCTTGTTTCCTAAAAAAACTATCCTGATAGGTATAGTTAGCCTGTCAATTAAGGTGCAATATCTGAAACAATATATTATTACTGACCATCATCACTAATTGCAGATGTCTGGGAGCATTACTTACAACGGCCACCATCTAAATGAATTTGTGCCTCAGAGAACATCTGCTTATGTAAGTCAGCAAGACTGGCATGCTTCAGAGATGACCGTCAGAGAAACCCTGGAGTTTGCTGGGCGCTGTCAGGGTGTTGGTATAAAGTATGGTAGGTTATCGCACCACCATGTCATTTCGCGGTGTTCCTTGATGATTTCCCTTTTGACACCGCCGACTTGCAGATATGCTCGTTGAACTTTTGAGGAGAGAAAAGAATGCTGGGATCAAGCCTGATGAGGACCTTGATGTATTCATGAAGGTATGATGCACCCAGCAAGCTTTGGATAGATGTACCCACACTATTTCGTCTGTGACTGAGTCATAATTTATATTCAGGCATTGGCTCTCGAAGGTAGACAGACGAGTCTCGTGGCTGAGTATGTAATGAAGGTAGCGACGTGTTTCTTTCAGTCTGTTGCTTTTTTAGCTTGGTCAGTCTTACATGTTTGCTTTCTTTCATATTTGAACTCGTCAGTAGTAGCATGCATGTATTATATGGCACCTGTCCTGCTCCGTTATTCTCTTTTTATCTCATTCGTTTTCCTTATTTATCTCATGACTTGGAATACCTGATGTTATGCAAAGAGATATATTCTTATTTTGCGAAATGGGCATCCAATTAGGTGGTGCAAACTGAATTTACTATAGTATATTTCTACAAGATTGTGCTAGTGTTACTAACTCTGTTTTCAAAGGTTGTTTCCATATTTTCTTGGAAACTAATTATATTCTTGATTTGAGAATTTTACATGTTCATCCACATGATCCTTCGTTTTTCTTTTTGTTTTCGGGAACTACTCCTTATTAACATGTTGATTACCTGATTCTGGTGAGATTTCTGAATTGCTAATTTTGATCTAGTCAAGATTTTAGGGCTGGACATCTGTGCTGACACCATTGTTGGAGATGAAATGATCAAAGGAATCTCCGGTGGGCAAAAGAAGCGTCTAACAACAGGTTAAAACACGCTACTGTTATTTATTTATTTTTTGGAAAAGGAGGATATCTTACTATCATTTGTATTAGGGGTGTTTGTAGTGAATTTCTGTTCTAATATTGGTTGCTTTTGCAGGTGAATTGCTAGTTGGGTCTGCTCGTGTTCTGTTCATGGATGAGATTTCAACTGGCCTTGATAGTGCAACCACATATCAGATTATCAAGTACTTGAGGGATTCTACACATGCTCTGGATGGGACTACAATCATATCCCTGCTGCAGCCTGCCCCAGAAACTTATGAGCTATTCGATGATGTCATTCTTATATCTGAAGGTCAAATTGTATACCAGGGACCACGTGAATATGCTGCTGATTTTTTTGCTGCAATGGGATTCAGGTGCCCTGAAAGGAAAAATGTGGCAGATTTTTTGCAAGAAGTAAGCAGTCCCACTCTTTCTATGTTTTTATATTTACGCCAACTGGTTTTTTTCTTGTATATTCATGTTTGTTGCGCTGCAGGTTTTGTCCAAGAAAGATCAACAGCAGTACTGGTGTCAATATGATTATCCATACCAGTTTGTGTCCGTAACAAAGTTTGCTGAAGCCTTTAAAACATTTGTTATTGGTAAGAGGCTGCATGATGATTTAGACAGGCCATACAATAGAAAACATAATCATCCCGCTGCTCTTTCAACTTCAAATTACGGTGTCAAGAGGCTTGAGATTCTAAAGTCCAACTTCCAGTGGCAGCGTCTGCTGATGAAAAGGAACTCATTCATCTACGTCTTCAAATTCATTCAGGTACTTTAATCCAAGAGATGCATCTTCTAGACTAGTTCCATGGCACGAGTTAGAAGTTAGAACCAATTAGCCAATTGCCCTGTGCAATTGCACGGTGTAGTGTGGTATACTAAAGCATATCAATTTTTCTTTATGAATTAATTGTTAAAATTGATTTCTAAGAAAAAATCATGTGCTATCTGATTTCACGTTTTTCGAATGGAAAATATTTTATTTCACATTTAATTAGATTATGTGAAAGGAACTATTGAATTGTAAGTGGTGCTACTTACACCCTTTATATATTTTTTCCTGTTTTAAAAAAACTAATATATCCCAACCAACTGTCAATGTAGGACTTTGACAGTTCACCAAAAGGCACCAAGTTAACGGTTAGATATTCTTTTGTGAGAGTTATTTAAAATGTTATACCTCTAAGCAACTGTAATATCTTACTCCAAAATTAGTGTCCACCAAATTAGGTGCTAGATTTCTGTCAGAATTCTTACCATATTCCTAATTTCCTTAGCAGCCGTAACTGAACTGTGGTTTGCTGACTTTCTATTATTGTTATTATCATACAATACGTACATGCACAGGGAAACTATCACACTATTTGAAAATTGACACAGAAAGCCTATGCATAGTTCGAAGTACAAATCAAGGACTATATTGGACTTGCTAAGGCAACTATATAACAAACTCTGAAATGTATAGTGTTGATTTATTAAAAACGTTTCTTTTTCTTCCTAGTTTTTTTTTGCGGGAATGTTTTTCTTCCTAGTTGGTGTATGAATGTAATCCTAGTATACTTAAATGTGAGTAATGCCACACCTACGGACGGAATTGGTTATCGGAGTCGGGAAAGGCTAAGCGCAATGGTTACTGTAACTTTACCATTTGCGCTTAAATGTTTGTTATATCCAGTCACAAGTTTGATATGACAAGTGTTCTCTGTTTTTGTCTTTGACAATGTCATAGTATTATGACAACATATGAATTCTTTCCACAATCAATCAAGGATGTTCTGACATGATATCTTTGTGCCAGCTTCTACTTGTGGCTCTCATCACAATGACTGTATTTTTTCGAACAACAATGCACCATGATTCAGTTGATGATGGAATCATTTATCTTGGAGCCCTCTATTTTGCAATAGTGATGATTCTGTTCAACGGCTTTACTGAAGTCTCAATGTTGGTGGCGAAGCTTCCAGTTCTTTACAAGCACAGAGATTTGCATTTCTACCCACCGTGGGCTTATACGCTTCCTTCCTGGCTCCTGAGCATTCCAACCTCCCTTATTGAATCAGGAATGTGGACACTTGTAACATATTATGTGGTTGGTTATGATCCCCAATTCACAAGGTAACTGGCATGACATTGACTTTGTTAATTTTGCTTTCTGTTCAGAGCTTCAGAGATATTTTAGTTTGAAGATTGATCTTAGTTTGTGATGTGCAGATTTCTGGGACAATTTCTGTTGCTTTTCTTTCTGCACCAGACATCTTTGGCTCTTTTCCGGGTCATGGCATCTTTGGGCCGAAATATGATAGTTGCTAATACCTTTGGATCGTTTGCTTTGTTGGTTGTTATGATTCTTGGAGGATTCATCATAACCAAAGGTTGATTTCTCTGAAATATTTTCAACTACCTGCAGTTACATTTTGAACCTATACATCAAACATGTTACAACCTGTTTCTGACTATCTAACAGAAAGCATACCAGTCTGGTGGATTTGGGGTTACTGGATATCTCCTATGATGTATGCACAAAATGCTATATCGGTAAATGAATTCCATGGGCATTCTTGGAGCAAGGTGATACTTGATTTTAATCCTTCTCCGAGGCAGTCTGTTATATTTTTTGATTTAGTTGTACGCAACAACAACACACAACACATGGATTTCTGTGGGTGTAATAATGTGGAAACCCAAATTACTTAAGACATAAGTATATTGTTCTCATGAACCTACAATAAGGCATTTTACCAAGAAAAGTTGTAATTAGCCTTAAAATAGTTTAGTATTTGTAACTGATACTTAATTTACTTTTGTTTAATGGCAGCCATTTGCAGATCAGAATATCACATTAGGTGAAGCTGTACTCACTGGATATGGATTATTCAAGGAAAAATATTGGTTTTGGATTGGAGTAGGAGCATTGTTAGGATACACGATTGTTTTGAATGCCTTATTTACGTTGTTCTTGACAATTCTCAACCGTAAGTTCACACTACCTTATAAGACCCAAGCAATTTGAGCTTATTCAAAATAGCTTCTCATTCTCCGAAGTGATTATTGTTGACAGCAATTGGGAATATGCAAGCTGTTGTGTCCAAGGATGCAATTCGAAACAAGGATTCTAGGAGGAGTGACAGAGTAGCCCTAGAGCTGAGATCTTACCTGCATTCAAATTCACTGAATGGTAAAGCTAGATAAATGAATTATTTCGATCCAGCTCTTACATCACAAGATATTTTCACCTTTTACTAAGTGTGACTCCCATCGTCCGTATTCACTGCGCTGCAGGGCTTAAGCTCAAGGAACAGAAGGGCATGGTGTTACCCTTTCAACCCCTTTCTATGTGTTTTAAGAATATAAACTACTACGTTGATGTACCAGAGGTACGTCAGATGTTGTCCATATGCATGACAAAAAAATGTTTAAAAGAATTATAATTTATGCATTCACCTACTTATGCTCGCAGGAATTGAAAAAGCAAGGGATAGCAGAAGACCGCCTTCAGTTGCTTGTTGATGTCACTGGCGCATTTAGGCCAGGGGTACTAACAGCCCTTGTTGGAGTCAGTGGTGCTGGTAAAACCACCCTCATGGATGTTTTAGCTGGCCGGAAGACTGGAGGACTCATAGAAGGAAGCATTTCTATATCTGGATATCCTAAGAACCAAGAGACTTTCACAAGGATATCCGGTTATTGTGAACAAAATGATGTCCATTCACCTTGCTTGACTGTGATCGAGTCTTTGTTATACTCGGCATGCCTCCGGTTGCCTTCTCATGTCAATGATGACACTCAAAGGGTATGCATTGGCTGAAGCTATATGTTTCATTGTTCCGGACATCATAATGTTGACCTTTTAATCTTTGCTGTTTTCTATTTCATAGGCTTTTGTGGAAGAGGTGATGGAACTTGTTGAGCTGAATCCGTTAAGTGGTGCTCTTGTTGGCCTGCCAGGAGTTAATGGTCTGTCTACGGAACAACGCAAAAGGTTGACGATAGCTGTGGAGCTTGTGGCAAATCCTTCCATTGTATTCATGGATGAACCTACGTCAGGGTTGGATGCTAGGTCTGCAGCCATTGTGATGAGAACTGTACGAAATATTGTTAATACAGGGCGGACAATCGTGTGCACCATCCATCAGCCAAGTATCGACATATTTGAATCCTTTGATGAGGTTATTTTCTCCACAAAATATCCGTTTTTAACAGTGAATATGACACCTAAAAATAATTTTATCTCAGACCTCTTTGAAAGTTCCATTTATCTTAATAATATGTAATGTACATGATTTTATCTTGTACTGCTACTGTTAAGGATATATGATGACTCCACCATTATCCTCTCCTAACTTATGCATATTCTGCTCAGCTTTTGTTTATGAAGCGTGGAGGGCAACTCATATATGCTGGCCCCTTGGGTTCCAAATCGCGGAATCTGGTTGAGTTTTTCCAGGTATGTTCTGCAGTGTGTGTTTTCTCACTGAAGAAACTTAGACAAGGCCTTTGCACTTACACTCTGAACTTTACAAACAGGCAGTTCCAGGGGTGCCTAAAATCAGGGATGGCTATAATCCTGCTGCATGGATGTTGGATGTCACGAGTACACAAATGGAGCAGATTCTTGGAGTGGATTTTGCTGAATACTATCGACAGTCGAAATTATTTCTGTAAACACAAAATCCCTTTTAATCCCACTATGTGTTTCATAGTTGCTTTTCCATCACTCATACCTGTTTGTGTTATTGCATTTCAGGCAGACCAAAGAAATCGTCGAGGCCTTGAGCAAACCGAACAGTGAAGTGAAAGAGCTTACTTTCTCTACCAAGTATGCTCAGCCATTCTGTGCTCAGTTTATTGCTTGCTTATGGAAGCAAAACCTATCATACTGGAGGAATCCTCAATACACCGCAGTTCGGTTTTTCTACACTGTCATCATCTCCTTGATGTTTGGGACGATTTGTTGGAAATTTGGATCTAGAAGGTATGTCATCTGATGGTTCTGATACTGATTTCCATAATTATATTCACAGCGAGCTAACTGTAATGTCGTTTTATAATTGCCAGGGAGACCCAACATGATATATTCAATGCCATGGGTGCCATGTATGCAGCAGTGCTTTTCATAGGAATCACTAACGCCACATCTGTTCAGCCTGTGATTTCCATCGAAAGATTCGTATCATATAGAGAGCGAGCTGCTGGGATGTATTCAGCATTACCTTTCGCATTCTCTCTGGTATATATATTTCTTATCCAGAACTTCTATATCCCTCAGTGTATCCATCCATTGCTCATCATCATAGCACTTTCTGACGCATTGTTCTTCGGCAGGTTACTGTGGAGTTCCCTTACATTCTTGTGCAGTCACTTGTTTACGGTACAATTTTCTATAGCCTGGGTTCGTTTGAGTGGACAGCAGTGAAGTTCTTGTGGTTTCTGTTCTTCATGTACTTCACTCTGCTGTACTTCACCTTCTACGGCATGATGACGACGGCGATCACTCCGAATCATATGGTCGCGCCTATCATTGCCGCCCCATTCTACACGCTATGGAATCTCTTCTGCGGGTTCATGATCCCAAGAAAGGTATGGAGCGAATGTCACCCCCATGATTTGCATCTAACAAAACCAATCAACAACTTCCAACCTATGGTGGACTTCCAGTTCCGTTTCCGTTTGGCAATCTAGGTATGGTTGAGTCCTAGGGTGTTTTTTCCAGTGCAAGCCTTTTGGGAAAATCAAGTATGCTAGTAGGTCGTATGATCTTCTAGTGGAGAATTTTTTGAAATGCACAATATTGAAACCAATAATTGGTGCATATGACCTAAGATTTGTTCTTATTTGCACTCTAGAGTTTTTTTTTCTTATTTTTTGAGATAAGGGTTTCATCAGCACGTAGAGTTGAACAAGCAATTCCATGCAATAGGAAAACATCACATAATTTTTGTGATAGGGCAAGTTGGTTTTTTTTGAGGGATAATAGGGCAAGTTGGTGATAGGTGGGCCCTAATATGTTTGACTAGCCTGTACAGAACGTGTCGGGCCATATGGGCTTTCATACACTAGTAAGATCATCGGTCACTGTGCACACACAACCGCGTCGGCACTGGACCATTGGGCTTGTCAATTTTTCCTTTTCCTTCCAAATAAATAGGGTACTCAATTCTTTTTATCCATGCTGTGAACCAGCACAACACAGGCACATGGATACGGTTTTGTAGTTTTGCCGAACATTAAGAAAAACAAATAAACAAATTTAAGTATATTCAGCTTAGCATGGTAGACACACTGCCTGTCTTGATCTACACACTTGTACCTGAACAGAACAAGAATCATACACTTGCTAGTCGGCACCATCCTGTTGTGTTTGGTTAACGATTCCGTTACCAAATAATAATGCAGCTGATCCCGGTGTGGTGGAGGTGGTACTACTGGGCCAACCCGGTGTCCTGGACGCTGTACGGGCTTCTGACCTCCCAGTTCGGCGACCTGGATCAGCCCCTTCTGCTGGCCGACGGCATCAGAACCACCACCGTGGTGGCGTTCCTGGAGGAGCACTTCGGGTTCCGGCACGACTTCCTGGGCGTCGTCGCCACGATGGTGGTCGGCTTCTGCGTCCTCTTCGCCGTCGTCTTCGCCCTCGCCATCAGGAACCTCAACTTCCAGCGCAGATGATGTGCATGATCGGTAGCAGCAAATGTACCCCGCCGTTTTAACTTGTCCAGTGTGCATGTGTGCAATCAATTAAGAGCTCGTAAATAATTCGAGAGAGACATTTGAAACAACAAGTGTATGTATCATCATGTATAGCAAGCAAAGGCTTTGAGATGTTTTGTTTGTTGATATTGATACGGGCGGGGCGGACCTGCATATATTCGTTGAGCATTTGCCGCGTCCAGGAGCGCCGGTGCGTGGTCGACACCTGGCCGTCTTTTTTGACCGCTTTGGGCGATGCATCTGGGTTGTCCGTCGTCCGGCCCTGATACCCTTTTGGACGTAGCAGCAGCAGCAGCAGCTACATTATCAATCCATCTAGCCATGGCTGCTTCCATCCAAGGACACTGACCTGACCGTTGGATGCGAAAGAACCACCCATTTGACAAGAAGCATATAGCATAGCATCTCTCTGCGCTGCAGCAGGTACGCACGTAAACGCAACAGATCAAGACACACACGTACCCCAGCTTTATCTACTACAGTAGTACTAGTACTGTACAGTATTATATCTTTTTTACAGTCTGATTGATCGTGATGGAAGAATATACTAGTACGTGGAGAGTGTTTGTCGTTGGCGCACGCGTGACGTCGCGCGCATATACACACGGCACGGCGGGGGCGGTAGGCAACAACCAATACGCCAGTACCGAACCTTTGTCCGCTTGCCTTGGCGCCGTCGATCGATCGCTAGGCTGCATGCCCTGCCGCACTTGGGTTGGCTCGACGGCGTATTTGACCTACAACTTGTGCTCTTGCGCGCCCTGCATCTGCGGCAGCGGCGGACCGGTGACAAGAAGATCGATCACTGCTGTGTAGCCGCTTAGCTATGTAGCCTGTACGGTGGCCCCTGCATGCATGCATGCGGCCTTCTCCGCCTCCGTGTGCTCGATCTCGAGCGGTCAGTGCCATGCTGCCATGCATGCAAGAGCCAAAACAAACGAAGAGATGGTGATCCAATCCAGTGGAGGCCGGTGGCTGCTGGCTGGTCCTTGACGAGTGTCAAGGGGCCTTCGGTACGCGGACGGTAGCGTAGCGCGCGCACGTAGGGGTTTCCTACGGTGCTGCGTAGCCCTTCTTCCGTGGCACTGGCACATCATCCGCCCATCATCTTTAAGGGCGCGCCAAAACACGACAGATCGCATCTTTAAGGGCGTGGCCAGTCAGTCAGTCAGTGGTCAAGTAGGAGTACTACGTGTGGACAAATCGCATGCCCAGTCGATGAGATCGAATTCCACCGCACCGATCGAGCTCTCCAAGGCGGACGGCGAGGCTTATCCCGGCCGGCGTCCGAACGTACATCGGTACATGCATGCTAACCTCTCACGGCGGTTTTAGGCCTTATCGATTCGGTCTCGTTCTGGCCTTTACGCAGCAGCTGATCCAAGGCCAGTCCAGATGCGACCGACCGTGCATGTGTGTGACCGCGTGCAGGTGCAGGGCTATAGCCATTAGCCAGCCATGCATGCACGCAGCTGCGTCGTTAGTCATGGACTGGACGGCCGCCAGCTAATGACCTATCTGCCAGGCAGCTACCTTACCTTAGCTCACCTAGCTGCTAACCTAACAATAATTGGGCTGATCATGCATGAGCAGATCCACAGATCGGCTGCACCAGTCAGTTGATACCACTAGATAGATCGTCTTTCGGCAGCTGCGGCGCCGCAGACGTATGGTGACAAGGGCCGGAGGTATCTGCCGATCGACTCACCAGCCGGCCACATGCATGCGCCATCCACGAAGGTTTTTAGCTAACATGAGTGACAACATAATCTTTAAATCGGACTACCACCAACAATCGACATAGGCATAGCCGGCGGCGGCAGATTCTGAAGCGTGCACATGCGAATGCACGCTGAGGGTCTACTTCACCAGTTAGTGATATTGGCTCGCCGTGGGACGATTGGTGAGGTCACCGAATTAGATGGTGCACGTTGGTGCGTTGTTTGGGCACATCATCAAGCTAGTAGGTGTAGCGACATAGATCGTCGGGAAGATGGCTTTGGATAGATCCATGTATTTGTTTTTGTCAGACTTTGTTGAATAATAAGATGGCTATGTGCATCGCTCGATGCAGGGATGGTGGGTATCCTCCTTTTCGAAAAAAACTTACAACTCTGTTGCTCAGATAGTTTGTGTTTTGCTCGTGTACATCCTACATATGCAGAGAATGGGTGTTGCTCGTCATTGGATCGGACTACCACCTATAATCGACATAGGCATAGCTGGCGTCGGCAGATTCTGGAGCGTGCACATGCGAATGCACGCCGAGGGGCTGCTTGACCAGTTAGTGATCTTTGCTCGCCGTGGGGCGGCTTGGTGAGGTCACCGGATTAGATGATGCGTGTTGGTGTGTTGTCTGGGCACATCATCAAGCTAGTAGGTGTAGCAACATAGATCGTCAGAAAGGTAGCTTTGGGTAGATCCATGTATTTGTTTTTGTCAGACCCTGTTGAATAATAAGATGGCTATGTGCATCGCTCAATGCATGGATGATGGGTATCCTCCTTTTCAAAAACTTACAACTCTGTTGCTGATATGTCGGTATTTTTATTTTTTCTTAGATAGTTTGTGTTTTGGTTATGTACATCCTAGATATACAGAGAATGGGTGTTGCTCGTCATAATTGTATCTGCTTGATGCTATATTTTAAGTTAATAAAAGCCCTCTTTATAAAAGTATATGTGTGCGCATACATCCATTCTCAAGGGATCCATCGGAGGAGGTAGTACAAAACTAGAGCTAAAACTAAAACTAGGGGACCATGTTTGTTCCAACCCACTGATTGGATTCAATATTTAATCAAGAGCAAGTACTTCTGTTTTTTCG
>NC_041385.1:142356295-142371470 GCF_002162155.2 Triticum dicoccoides
TTTTTGTAACTCTTCTTGGAAGGGCTAGTTAGGATATGGCGAAATAACAATATCATATAGGCCAGGACAATCACTCGCTCTTGCTCTTGCAGAGAATATTGATGAGACAAGATGGGCACGCTCCAAGGGAAAGGACCAAAGAAAGACCAACGCTAATGCCAAGGACGATCCCCCTCCCGCTCTCTGCCAAATTAAGCACCAACTAAACTAACTAAACTAAGCTAAACAATAGCGCCTACTTAATTCGCTAGGAGATTTTACCGTGTCCTCTCTGGCGTGCAGCCACTGCGTCTTGATCTCTGTTTTCTTTCCCTCTGCACACTCACACGTACGTAAGCTGTCGTCTAGCCTGAGAATCAAACAAGAGCTAGCTATTCCAGAGTTATGAGAATCAAAATTGACGATCTATGCAGTGTATCGCCTTGATGCGACAACTGAGTCAATAAAATTCCTTTTATTTGTATCAGAGTTTCATTGGCAATGGTCCCTTGATAAACGAAATCAAGAAAAATGAACTTATGGCCGTTAAACTCCACGCATATTTTGGTTCATTGACCTTTGTCAAAGCGGTACGGTTGATGATGTGGCGGTGGTCTTGTTCATGTGGCAGGTCCTGTATCTAATAATCTGAAGATACAAATACTGAAATGTCATGTATCATATCTAGAATAACCAATAAATCTCCCAAGAATATATACATAGTGGGGAATAAAAAGAAACATATCTTATTCTTAACCACTCATCCCCAATTTCTTTTGCCACCTGGGATATATTTCCATATTCTCAGACATGCATGTGAGATAATATCGCATCTGCTTTTATCCCTGCTTAGCAGTGGTTAATCCACATCGAATTTCAGCTAAGATTTTGCAATTTGATCATGTCCCTCTGTCCAGTGCTTGTGGTAGCACAAAAGGAAATAAAAGGAGACTAACACTTATGCTCATGGGACCCTTGCTGGATGAAGAAGCTACAAGGAGATAAGTGTGACAGAGGCAGTTTTATACATGGTTTGGCTTATATGGATGCGTATGAATCAGTCGACAGGACATGCCAAATTAATGGGGCACTTGGCAAATTGATCATGTCCTCATGCCCCCTCCCTTCAATATGCTCGATTGCGATTGACGATGATTTATAACTTTTCATTTTAATTAGTGCCCTCTCCTATGGTTTACCTAGTTTTCGCCATAACTGTTCCAAGAAAAATCTCATCGGAAAGTGAGACTAAAGGCAGCAATAAATCTCTGATGCATCATGCTATACATGTGATGTAGCTTTTCTCAAGGGTACACTTGGGAGAATTGATCATTCAATTATACAATGATCAAATTTGGAAACTCTTGTACATATTTCTGCCTTCTATAAAGCTAAGGTACGCGATTGCGTACTCTAAAAAAAAAGATCAAATTTGGAAACAGTGTCTACATCAACAAGTTTATAAATATCTGTGAAACTAAGCATATGAAGTAATGATATTAAATAACCCAGTAGCCAGTAGCAGAAAATATTTGCTGAAGGGATGTAGAATAATTTACTACGAAAATATCCAACCAAAAAATAAAATAAAATACCAGAGGACTTGCACCGAATCTTCATGCCATACCTTGACTAGTCTACCAAAGTACTCCCTCCGTTGTTAAGACACTTATTTTGGAACGGAGGGAGTACGCTGCAAAGGGAGGTAAGGAAAGGAGAAAAAGGAAGAAGGAAAATGCTCTAGCTAGACATACTATACATCCTCTAGGATTTCATCATGATAGACAACACATTTTCACAAGCATATCCTAACTGCTTTTTTCCACAACGACCGCCTCACATGCCCAACAAAATGTCCTGCTTCCGATCAATGGTGCCGGAGAAGCAACAAAGCCCGGTGTCTCCTCTTTTTTGTCCAGCAGAAGGGGAGTGCCCCAACTAGTTTGTACATGGAGCTAGCCAATGTGTTTTCTTGTCCTACATTGAGAGGTTGTAACACTGAAATGACAAAATCTCCAAGTGCGTGATCCTTGCATAGCATTGTTCATGTGCTGCATATAGATGTGTCTTTCATTCCATTGAGCTCTCGGTGCCGGAGGTCCTCTCAGCGGAGATGTGCACACACTCCATCCCCTCTCCCTATTCTTTCTCCTTTGTACGTGCCTACCAACCAACTAGCTCAGCACCCTCGCAGCCTCACCAAGGGACATCACATGCATTACCACCCTCAACACCCACCACCCTCACACACTTTGTCCTAATGTTTCCTATATAACCTATCTAGCTGCTATGTCTGAGGTGCAACATGTACAAACGCTTCCATTGGTGAGAGTTTGCTCCATGGACGATGATTAGCATGATCTACTCCCCCATACGTATGTGTATGTGTGCATCGCCGATTTCTACCACATGATAAATGTTTGGACCTTGCTATTGGGTATGTGTGCACCGACCGGACAAGTTGAGCAACCTGTTGGGACAAGGCAGGCAATGTTCTTGTGTTCATGAATTCTGGGGCTGTTTGTCCACTGTAATTCTTTTAGGTTGGTTCCCCACATCATGTGCCATCCACATGGAAGGCAATAACTTCCTAGTTCCAATTTGGGTTGTCATGTTTTCCCTGACAATGTTCCTAGACAATATGTGTTGGAGGCTTAGAATGCCCACATGGTGAGCCTCCATTTAGGAGTGATCACTATCTATCAGTTTCTTGTACGTATGCAGATAAGTTGCTTTGCCTACTTACTAGCTGTTCCATGATATGCTTTAGCATGATTGAACCATGTGTAACTGAAGATGGGACCTCCAATCAAACAATGGGAATCCAGAAAAAGGATGCTGCCCAACACATTCAACGCTTCCAGTGAGAAGTCGACACCTCAGTGACCGCTAGGGATGAAGCCATGTTATAGGCCATATAGATGTCCAAAGCCAGATCTTAATTTTTAGATTTTTTTAGAAAAAAAGGCTATCGCCCGGCTTTAAATTAATGAAATCTTTACAGTCAACAATACAACACAACACCACAACACACGCACACACAACAAAGGAAACTACATAATAGAACGGAGGATAATATCCTCTAAGCCTCTGAGACCAACTCTTTCTTAATTAAGCTATATATGCATATCACTAAAGTGATATTTGCTTACACGTTTCCCCATGTAGTGTTAAAGTTTTGGTTGACTTTCGCTATTAATCCTGAATTCATCTATGCTAAACACATTATTTGTACACAATTTCTCAATGGAGTGTTGAAATTTCCATCGGGTTTTATTCCTAATCCTGGATCCGTCCCCCGGGAAAAGCATTGCCACGTCGGGTACTTTAGTAATCATTGACCAGTAATACGTGTCGAGGGGAGGAAGAGAACACACGATTATTTTGTCAATATGAATGATGTTATACGTATCTAATTTGTTCACGATACTTATCGAGAGAGCACTGCCTATTCATTTAAGATAACAACGACGAACAAAGTTTGTATACACCGGGCATTTTGCTATTCTAGAATGAGAAGGGCTATCTCTTTCCATTGTGTACAGTAGCGATCTTGCTCAGTGAACAAACAAGCGAGAACACATATTTAGTCTCAGGGTTTTCTCTTTTAATTTCATTTACTCCATGTTTGGTGTAATAAATTGTTTGGCTTTTTGAATTTCGCCATGTCATATAATATATATTACACCTCTTGGCTGGGATATATAACCGACCGATGAAATGTTCCACACCATTCTGTTGTTTCCTCCTTGGAGCGCGAAAATCGCGAGATCGACAACTCAACCAAAGCCACTCTATACTTCTATAGCATGAGCAAACAAGATCAGATATGGCTAAGATTCGATTCTCAAAACAGAAAATTTGAGATGGAATTGGCTTGCATGCATACTGTTGCTATCCTATATATGGCTAGCCAGCTATAGGACATGGATGTGCCATGCAAAGGCTAGCTGTAGAGAGACGGAGCCTGTCATGCTGCATGTTGTGTAAAGTTAGCCTCTGTTGTTGCCGATCGTAGTGACTAGTGACCTAGTTCTCCTTTTTTTTTCCTTAGACCATCTACAACCGAACTTGGAAAATCCGACCCCTCAAACGCCCACTGACGCGTTTGGATGCGTCGGCGGTCAGTGATCGGTCACGCCTCAAAAATGCATTCTACATCCGGATACCTCAAATTAGAAACCTCAAATCCATATTATTACATGCAACACAACGATCTTTAGCGGAGCTTGATCCGGTTCCGCGGTGGCCATGTCCGGCATCCGGTTGCGCCCTTAGAGTGTTGGACTGGGCGCTGACAAGGTAGAGTAGGGCATGAGACATGACCCGCTCATGGGACTCAAGGCGCCGCTGTCTCCCATGCCCTACTCTTCCTTGTCGGAGCACGGAGCCCGTTGGGTGTCGGTGGACGCTAGATCGATGATGGATCCGTCCTGGGACGAGCCGATGACATCCACCACGACGCGGTTGCAGCGCCCGGACTGGTGCACCGTACGGGGCGCCGGAGAATGCAACTCCGCCTTGCCGACGTCCCGCACCCGCTATAGTGCACGGCGGGCACGCCACACCATGTTTGCTTCGGACGACGCCCACAGTGCGTCCATGGCCTCGGCGCACCAATGGAGGGGTTGCGCATCCGCCACCATGTCCAGACACCAGACAGACTGCACTGCCTTCAGTGAGGCAATGACGGCTGCCCTAGCGCTGGATCCATGCGCCATTTGGGCGGACGCAATGGATTCCCGACGGAAGGAGTCCGAGCGCTGCCGTGCACGGGCCTCCTCCTGGGCGCGGCGGACCGCAAGCCGGAAAACCATCTCCTCCTCGGGGCCGCATGGGATGAGCTCGGGGTCGACGGATCTGGAGGTTTTTTTTAGAAAAGGGGAAGAACCACGGCCTCTGCATCAGAACGATGCATACGGCCACCTTTAATAAAAAGCAAATAAGTTCAACAAATGTCATGAAGTCTCACATAAACGAACCACCAAAAGGCTCACGAAGAGCGGAAAGAAAAAGAAAAGCCACAACCGGCTGGCACAAAAAAGATAGGAAAACTAATTGCCTATCCTATTATAAGACCGCCATCCAAACCGGTTGAATATAACCCAAGCTACCATCTCCCATCGGATAGATCCAGTAACCAAACGATCCCTGGCCTCCGTCTGAGTGAGTAGCGACCACATACGGATCAACGCAGTGGCTCGGAAGATAACCTACAAAAAATGAGTATTTGTTGTTCTGTTAAAAACCAAATCATTCCTGTAGTTCCAGACTGCCCATAGTAAAGCACATACTCCTATACGAATGTGTCTCGCTGTTTGAGAATCTATCCCGTCAAGCCACGTCCCAAATAACGTGTTGATATTATTCCGAGGAGTAATATTAAAAGCAATATGAACAGTCCGCCATAAAATTTTCGCCATCGGACAGTCAAGAAAAAGGTGTTTGATGGTCTCATCCCGATCACAAAAACTACATCTCTTAGAACCAATCCAGTTGTGTTTTGTCAAGTTGTCCTTAGTTAAAATGACTTGTTTGTGTACAAACCACATAAACACTACCCGCCATGACGGAGCCGGAGACGAGCTTGGGTGGCGGAGGGGAATGAAGGGAAGTGGAGTGAAGAGGCTAGGGGTTGGTCCGGCGAGTGGATGAGGAGGAATATATGTGGGGCCGGGTGGGCCAGCGTGGGCCATGTCCAACACGGTAGGCGTGCCCGGGCATCCCCATATTCACCCTATATCTGGGCTGGATACGAGGGGTGCCAGTCAGCCCGGGCGTTTGAGGCCCGTTTGGATCAAAATTTTGCGACCGGACAGTGACTGGGCGGCATATGCCCGGACGTATGAGGAGGGTTTGAGGCGCCCGGCTGTAGATGCTCATAGAGAGAGTACTTGCACACACTATAAATTTTCTAGGGACACTATAAGTATGTTTAGGCTCTGATTAAACAGGGCATACCGTGCTAAATCCGACGGTCGGCACTAGGTGGGGACAAACACGGCATGCCGTGCTAATTTTTGACGGATAGGTGAGATTCTACATGGCCTCGCTCAAAGATTGATCTGTCTTTCAGTGGTGGTGACCTTTCGGTGACTCATCTAGTCATTCAGCCGTATCGGCATTTAGCCCAACCAAAATATATACAAGGTGATAAGTGACAAGATCCGACGATGCGATGGGCTTGTTGCTCCATGCACTTGCACGTAGGAGTGTATCCTTGATCCAGCTTACCCTAAAAGTTTCTTGTATTCATCCTAGCTTTTGCTTAGCTAGTTTGCCTAGCGATCCAGCTGTTCGCACTCGAAGAAAAGAGAGAACCGATATGATAACTCTGAGATATATTGTCGATGCTATGGTTAACATGTTGGTAACCGCTTGAGAGGTGGCGTCTATGCTTGATACCCATTGGAGTAGTTCAAAGAAAAATACTCGTGTCATGAGTAATCGCAGTGGATTATCATTAGACAAAAAAATATGAGTAATGCTACACCTACGTGAAACAACTTACGTGCTTTACGTACTATGCAATGTGGACAATCAGGGTTGGGCGTAAGAGGATGGAGGGGCCCACACACCCCCTCCCCCCGCGAAATTGGGGGGGGGGGATTATATTTAGGAAGATTACATTACTCTTTCGTAGCTTTTTTTTGAAGCAACACTCTTGCATAGCTTGTTCGTAGATGGAGCATTATCGAAAAAATATTGCTATTCCGAAGTAGTATTTTTTTTTGCGGGGTAGTAATTTACCTACATGTGTAGCAGTAGCATTTCTAGTATGCTAAGATAAACAAGAAAGGTTAAATTTTCTTTACCGAATTGTAATTAGCTCTGCCAGCTAGCTAGGACAGCACCATCTAGTGGTATCTCTTTGGGAGATCGACCAGTGACACTTATTTCACCCACTAGACAGGATAGAATTCAACCGGAGCTGGATTCTGTTATTCTCCACACAAAAAAGGTTACGTCCTTTTGTGTCATGTGAATCCAATTAGTGGCAGACTGGTACCACGACGAGTCATGGTCACGGTGCATCTAGTCTAACCTAGCTAGGGTTTCTTGCATGTCCTTTTACCAAAACAAGAAAACGCCATGCAGATGCGTTGACTAGTGGAGCAGATCTTGAGTTATTCCAGCGCGCCCGACAGCGTCACGTACCGACATTAGGGGAGCGGCGTAGGATAAGCTTTTTTGGAGGGGATATTAGTGACAGCATTAAGCACCGTGCACTAGCTGGGAAAGGAAAAGGCAATAGATGTGTAGATTAGGGTTGGCCACGTAGTACTTCCTGCAACGGTTTTAATGGAGACAGATGGTACCGAGCCTTCGCCATCTGGATGTTGATTAGTCACCAACTAGAATGAAGCCCCGTTGATTTGGCACCTGAGCTACATACATATCGGTTAGTCAAGCAATCACATGCTTTAATCTATGGTATAGTGAGCATGATGGGGGTATTTCCTGTGTAGTTGCGTCATGTACAATTGCCTTTGAAGCCTTTGGATCCTCTGCGGACAAACCGACTGTCGCCTATGCTCGGTGGATGGGGGTTGTCGCCGAGTGCCCACATCTTTTTTTCATTTACAAAAATGACCCAAATATGTTATAAAGGTTCACCAGAGGTACAAAGCACCCCAAACATAATAATTACATTAAGCTCTCTGGACTACCAAATGACAATTGCCACCGCCAAACTGAGCCGCTTATGTGCCTCTATCGTTGCTCCCATATCAGAGCCGTTATGACTTTGTCAATGACAACTAGGAAGTCATCGTGCACATGCCCTAAGGATGAGTGCCCTAGAGTCGTTGTCTCACCGAGTGCCATATCATATGGGTTGTTTTCTAGAATCATGCAGGAGAGCGACGTGTATTACTCCTTCGAAGGATGCTTGAGTATTTGCCTCACGGGGGCATCTGCGAGCTCCTCGTGTCGTTCGATCCACACGCACCTCGCGTCGGATCCTACCTACGCACTTTCGGCCGTCCAATCAGACCCGTTCGTTCCTCACCGCGTCGACGATCTCTTGTGACTCGAAGGCGCGCCTAGGGCCACCTCGTATGCTGCCAATTGCCCTCGCACTACTTGTACCACCATGTGCAGTGGTGGTGGGTCTGGTCTTATCTGGGACCCACACGACTATCCTGTCGGTTGGTGATAGACCGGGTATGGACTCGGTGTCTAGCCTGTTAGCTTAGGTGGGTTCACTCCTTTTGGTCGTGCTCGACTATTTCCCCGAGGTCGATTTGCCTCTTTCCTACTGTCGGAGCTAAATCTGGCAGATCCCCTCGTAGGGTATTCTAGCTACGCGACTTGGCAGGATGGTAACAGGAGGCAAGGTTTACCCAAGTTTGAGCTCTCTGGAGGAGATAATATCCTACGCCCTTCTCATGTTTTATTGCGCTGGAGTGTATACGTAGTACAGGTAAAGTATCAAGGGATTTGAATATGCCTATGATGAGCCCGACCCTCGGCTTATATAACATACCCGGGATCCTAGGGTTTACACAACTAGGTAGGCTACGTAGGCGGAGGCAGAGTCCTCGACGGCTTCGGTACCCTTGGATTGTGGTCCAAGTCTTCTGGAATCTTCACATAAATCACTACGGACGGCCCAAAGTGGCCTAGGACAAAATATAACCGGCCCAGGGGGTCATAGCTCGGCCATCAGGCCGAGAACCGATGTTGCAAGGACCCCCTCGACCGGGACACTGATAGTAGCCCATTTTTGATCGGTCTTCAAGCATGTTTGCACCTCAGGTCTTCTGAGTTATACACCGTGTTCGGCCACCGGCTTGAAACTAGTTCAATGAAATGTCTCTGAACAATGTCATCGGATATAGAGCCTTTGCTCCACACTTGTTGCACATGTCATATTTGTGGTAATGGCTTCGGAACTCTCAAGAACGTTACTGCTCAAGCACCGCCTCTACTAACGTAGTATATTTTTATTTTTATTTTACTTTCTAGTTCATAAAGTAGCAAACACCCTTTATTCTGTTTCTCTAGCAACCGATAGAGTAATCTATTTCCAAACTCCGGTTTGGGTGCGTACGTAACTGCGTTAAGTGATAGCGTAGTTGCGGAGTCTTTGGTGTCTTTCTTTCCACTCCCTGTGGGTTCAACACTTATCATGAAAGTGCTACAACAACCATGTGTACTTGCAGGTCATCAACATGGTGTTTTTTATTCAAAAAAATGACGCTCCAAGACATTGCACATATCATGTGAACAAATAAAATATAGTCTCAACCGAGACATAGCGATAGTTGTTGAAAAAGATGGAGGGGATGCCGGGGTATCCTCAAGCTTGGAGCTTGAGACCTCTTGAAATAAATTCTCGGGGAGGCCTTGGGCATCCCCAAACTTGAGCTTTGGCATCTCTCCAACTTTCTCTTATATCATTATCTCCCCCGAGTCTTAAAAACTTCATACACACAAAACTTAACAAAAATTTATTAGATGGATTAGTGCACATAAATAAAAATCACATATCATGTATTTTCAAGACAATATGCATAATTATTTCCAAACATTACTATTGAATAGTTTCATTTAAACAATTTATATCCTCCAATATAAGCCATGAACACCCAAGTATAAGAAGATAACAAAACATAACAACATTCTATCAAAACCAAAACAATAGGTAGAAACCTAATTAATATGTATACTTCTATAACTCCAAAGATTCTAAAAATTAGGACGTAACAGAAAATTTATACTGCAGCGCTGTGTAAATATTTGAAGATTTACCACGTTCTAGTATAGAGAGTAAATTCAAATACCGTAGGACAGGTTTCTGTTTCCGTGCAACACATATCAAACTTGCAATATAAATATCCTAAAGGCAAACCTTGGCACTTTATTTTTATGGTATAGTGGTTTATACAAGGGGATAATTATTTTTATGAGAAACTTCCATGAAAATATTTACATTATTTTTATGAGCATGAGTGCAAGTGTTCAAGGTCGACCCTAACTTTTTTAATGCATAACTTTCCAATCACTTCCGTTTCAAAAAAAATTAGGTTCCCCTCTTGATTTTTTTCTGTTTTTGAAAAGTTTAAATGCACAAAAAGGAAGAGAAAGACTCTAGACTTCCAGATTGTCTCTTTAAAGCCATTAAGCTAGGCATAAAGGTGCAAGTAAATTTTTTTATTATATCTCATGTTTTTTATGCACAACTAAAGAGACAAAACAAGAACAGAAAATAAAATCTACTTAGTGATAAATCCAACAAGAGCACACGAGAATATTCATCCTACGCTATTGCTCCCTAGCAACGGCGCCAGAAAAGAGCTTGATAATCGCCAAGTGTAAGGAATTGTCATAACACTTTCCAATGATGGAGGTGATAAGGATGGGGTGCGATTACACAAGGAGATAAAGGTAAAATCAGTATTCTCTCAAGTCCTATTTTCCAATGATACAACCCTACGTACACCTAGTGTTTGCTTTATCTAGGAAAAAATAGAACTACTTTGCTGGTATGGAAGGATAGGTTTGCAAGATAACAAAGAAGGTTAACATAAAAGTTAGGTGCTGCTTATGTAATAATACAATATAATACAAATACCGAGTGCGAAATAGTGGCGGTATGGTGTTCAGAATTGTCCCTAGGCAATTAGCTAAGTAACTAAACCTATCATCATTGCAAGTTTATAGGTGGGAGAGGCCTCTACTAGCGTACTATCCTTACTTGGAATTTTAGGCACTAAAAATTGGAACTATTAGCAAGCATCCGCAAATGTAAACCCAACCATAGCATTAAGATAATTGGCCTACCCTCACTTTCGTACGATCAATTTCCATGGTCCGGCGAGGAGTTACTCCTGCCCCCATATGCATAGTCCTATCAACATACAACTACATGGTGTGATCCATGCACGTGCGCTCATATGATGGGCACAAAAGTAAGTAAAATAACCACAAGCAACTCACACCAATCATAGCAATTCACCAATTAACCCAAATAACAAAAGCAATCTACTCATACACAAAGAATATGCAAGAAATCATCATCACAATAATGGATAGCATCCAACACCATGTTTAAGTAGGGGACTACAACGGGTTGCGGGAGTGGACCACTAAGTGGAGGTGATGAAGATGATGCAGATGTTGGTGATGATAGCTCCCTCGGTGGCACTCGGGCGCCACACACACACACACACACACACACACACACACACACACACACACACAGAGAGAGAGAGAGAGAGGCAGAGAGAGAGAGAGGCTCCTCCTCCGTCTTCTTCCTCTATGACCTCCCACTAGATTGGGGGAGCTTCTCCCCTGGCCACCATGGCTCCCGGAGGGGTGAGAGCCCCTCTGAGATTGGATCTCTCCTCCTCTTTTTCTCTCTATTTTTCTTCTATGATTTGAAACTATTTCCGTGGCCAAGTACCATTTCTGCTAAAATATTACAACATTTTTTCTTGGAAATTTGCTTTCTTGCAGCTTAAGTGTGGCACAACCCGCCTTAGGGAACCACCACACGGCCACCTCACATGTCCAGGGGCATGCCTGCGCCATGAGGCCACGTGAGGCCCTCGTGCATCACCTTACATTGGTTCCTTCACTCAAAATTCTGATATATTCAATAAATAATTCACAAAAAAAATTATCTTGTTCCGGCTCCGTGAATTTTTGACCTAAAAATCCCATAACAATAGCAAACATGAACTGGCCTCTGACATTGGATTAATAGGTTAGTCTAAATAAATATTGTGCCAAAAAATATATAAATGATGTAAATATAGCATGAAGACTTAAAAAATTATAGATATGTTGGAGACATATCATTAGCCATTGTTAATGATTATTCTAGATTCACTTGGGTTTTCTTGATGACAAAAGGTAGGTTCAAAATGTCCTCAAAGCTTTTGCGAGGAAAGCACAAAACCAATTTGAAGTGAAGATCAAGAAGGTGCAAAGTTACAATGTAACCGAGTTCAATGCAAATGTTGACACATTTCTTGATGAAGAAGGCATTTCACATGAGTTCTCACAACTTACACTCCTTAAGAAAACAGAGTTGTTGCAAGGAAGAATTGAACATTGATCGAGATGGCAAGCATGTTGTTGGATGAGTACAAGACTTCAAAGAACTTTTGGACCGAAGCGGTTCAAATGACATTCATGCTACAAAAATGCTTTTTTAGCTCAACAAGTTATTTGGCAAGACGGTGTATGCGCTCTTAATTAATAACAAACGACAAGTTGGTTACTTTCGTATATTTGGCTCAAAATGCTACATTCTTGATAAACATCTCATTCAAAATTTTATCCTAAGTCGCATAAAGGTTTTCTCCTTGGTTACAGAGTAAATTTGCACACTTATCACATCTTGAACAACTTCACTCAAAAAGTTGAAGAAACTATAGATGTGAAGTTTGATGAATCTAATGTTCCCCAAGTCAAGAAATTGACGAATCATTTAGGTGACAATGAACCTTTGAAAGTGATCAATGATCTAGCCATCAAGGATGTGAAGCCCGTGGAAATGAAATATTGTAATTCTTCTATTCATGTGGCAACGAAGAGGCATTCACTAGTGGCAACGACAAAAAGAAGAGAAGTTTAACAAGATCATCACCAACTTCCTTCACCTACGTCTCAAGGACGAGATGATCAAGAATAATATGAAGCGGAAGCTCAATCTCCTAAACCAAAGCTGCCTCGAGTTCGATCTAGAGTGAACACGAATCATCATGTTGATCAAATCCTCACCGACATAAATCAATGGATAATAAAGGAATTGTTATAGGTCATAACATATCTAGTAAGGGCATCAAAGTTGATAGAGAAAAAATATGTGCCATAGAAAATCTACCGTACCCTTGAGATATCAAAGGGGTTCAGAGTTTTCTAGGGCATGCATGTTTTTATAGACGCTTAATTAAGAATTTTTCTAGCATCTTGAAGCCTTTAACTAACCTGTTTCAGAAAAGTGCCCCTTTCAAATTTGATAAATAATGTATTATTGACTGCAAACAATTGAAGGAAGCTTTGATCATGAGACCCACTTACCAAACCAACCAAGAGGGATCAACCTTTTGAGGCCCTATAAGCACTGTTTTGTCACAACATGAAGGTAACGAGTTTAATGTTATTCATTCTGAAGTCATGCTCTACATTATGCTCAAAGAAATTATGATATAAATGCTAGATAACTATATGTTGTGATATTTTCTCGTGAAAAGTTCAGACCCTCTATTATAGATGCAAAAGTTAGAGTTAATACGGATCATCAGGCAATAAAGAATGTGTTAGCAAAAAAAGATTTAAAGCTAAGATGGATCCAGTGGGCTCTGCTACTGCAAGAATTCGATATCGAGATATTAGAAAGAAGCGAAATCAATATTGCAAAGGTGAATGTCTCAGTAATGGAACCAAATGAAGTAGAAGAGCTGGGAGGGGAACTTTGTATTCCTTATGGTAATACTATGTCTCTTGATGGGATCACGAAATGTACCTTTGGGAATACTGATATGCATGCAAACTACCCATGTGCATTTTCTTTTAAGGTAGAGGTGAGAAAGGTATGTGACTTCGACAAGAATAATTATCCTAACAACTTGTGTCCTAGTAAGTTGCCTGGGATAGAATTCTTAATGAATACACCAAGAATAGAGAAGAAGAAGGGTACCAAATTATTTCCCAAGAACAAGTCTAGGGCAAAGCGTACAGATGGCCCCTACCATCTATAAAGATTTCACCAAGGTAAGACTATTTTGTTTTGATTAACCTGGGACAATGAAAACATGTAGGAAGAAGGTTTTTGGGTGTGGTATGACCAATAGTGCGAGTGTCCTCGCTCGTACTTAAGGACATCATTCTCTTGGTAAACTGAAGAGCGTTTTGAGAAGCGAGGTACGACCTTTTGTACGGGGCCAATGCACGTGCTGTAGACTGTTATTTGCTTTGCACTTGAAAACCTAATTCTTGTTTTCATTCGAAAAAAGTCATAGGTGCTGAGATTGGAGTACAACTGCTAGTACAGGTACATGCGCCCGTACCCGCGGCCGTCTTTTTCTCTGGTGAAATGACACACGCGAAGCGAGTCGGTACGAGAGCCGGTAGGAGTGAGTTCGCTCATACCCGACTCCATATTCTTCTGTGACTATGTGATTTGATGCGGATTTGATCTTATTTTGTTAGGTTTGTTTCCTATTCTCTTTCAATTAAATTTATCTCATGCAACCCTGCGATCGAACCTTCTTATATACCCCTCTTATCGATGTCAGCACCGGTAGTTCTCGTGTAGGGTGGCCCGAGCTGTTAGATTGGATCGATAGGTAACAAGAGAGAACACACATGAAGTTTACCCAGGTTCGGGCCCTCTCTAGGGAGGTTAAACCCTATGTCCTGCTCTTGCTTATATTATGGAAGTATCAAGGTACAATGTTGATCCTGTGAGTTGTGGTCTAAATCCTAGGGGTATGATGAATATATGAATGGCTGTATGGATGGCCTCTATAGACTAAACCCTCTGGTTTATATAGGCACTAGGGGTATCTAGGGTTACACATGGTCGGTGGTCATCTAAGGATTCAGATGCCGAATCTAATCAGATATGCTTGAAGTACATGCCAAGTCGTCGGTTGCCGCACTTTGAAGGCCTCCAGAGTTCTCCTTCCTTAGGAGGCTGGTAGTCCGGCCCATACATTAGTCCGGCTGGGCTAGGACCCCTTAGTTCAGGACACCGTAAGTAGCCCCGAAACTTGTCTTTGAAGCCGAGGTCGACAATTTTCCTCGGATAACATCTCTGGCTGGGCGATCTTTGGCTTAGCAGGCGAGTTCCACCTCCTCGGTCAGGTATCACATGAAGCTCGTGAGCCCTTTAATTGGTTACTATCTCCCTGATGGAAGCCAAGCAAGTCCAACCATGTTCTACCCAAGACACACTGTTATTCATTCGAAGTACAAAGCTTGCTTAATCTCGAAAACTAGCAATGTAGGTGAGCTCGAGAGTCCATTATTGACAGCCGTTATCGAAGCGTCACCAATTCTGACATTGCGTACGCCAGCCATTACTTATTTGAATCGTGGTTTGAGGCAACCTCTTACTGGCATGTCGTATCAAAACAAAGATTGTGCCCTGCATTTTGGGGGATATCATCAATCAATTGTTTCTCCCCAAGCGGCCATAATGGCACAATAGGCCGAAAAGTGGCGAATTTTATAGCGC